>NC_054471.1:47778168-47904019 GCF_017639515.1 Carcharodon carcharias | reverse complement strand
GGGATGGGGAAAGTAGAGCTCAATACGCAGATAGGGAAAGTAGAGCTCGATACGGGGCTAGGGAAAGTAGAGCTCGATACGTGGATAGGGAAAGTAGAGCTCGATATGCGGATAGGGAAAGTAGAGCTCGATATGGTGATAGGGAAAGTAGAGCTCGATACACAGATAGGGAAAGTATAGCTCGATATGGGGATAGGGAAGTAGAGCTCGATACGCGGATAGGGAAAGTAGAGCTCGATATGGGGATAGGGAAAGTGGAGCTCGATATGGAGATAGGGAAAGTAGAGCTCGATATGGGGATAGACACAGTAGAGCTCTTTATAGGGATACGGAAAGTAGAGCTCGATACGCGGATAGGGAAAGTAGAGCTCAATACGCGGATAGGAAAAGTAGAGCTCGATACGGGGATAGGGAAAGTGGAGCTCGATACGCGGATAGGGAAAGTAGAGCTCGATATGGAGATAGGGAAATTAGAACTCGATATGGGGATAGGGAAAGTAGAGCTCGATATGGGGATAGGCACAGTAGAGCTCGATATAGGATTAGGGAAAGTAGAGCTCGATACGCGGATAGGGAAAGTAGAGCTCGATAGGCGGATAGGGAAAGTAGAGCTCAATACGCGGATTGGGAAAGTAGAGCTCGATAGGCGGATAGGGAAAGTAGAGCTCAATACGCGGATAGGAAAAGTAGAGCTCAATACGCAGATCGGAAAATTAGAGCTCGATATGGGGATAGCGAAAGTAGAGTGGATACGCGGATAGGGAGTGTAGAGCTCGATACCCGGATAGGGAAAGTAGAGCTCGGTATGGGGATAGGGAATTTAGAGCTCGATATGGGTATAGGGAAAGAAGAACTCGATACGCAGATAGGGAAAGTAGAGCTCGATATGGGGATAGTGTAAGTAGAACTCGATATGGGGATAGGGAAAGTGGAGCTAGATATGGAGATAGGGAAAGTAGAACTCGATATGGGGATAGGGAACGTAGAGCTCGATATGGCGATAGGCAAATTAGAGCTCGATATGGGGATATGGAAAGTAGAGTTTGATATTGGGATAGGGAAAGTAGAGCTCGATTTGGGGATAGGGAAAGTAGAGCTCGATACGCGCATAGGAAAAGTAGAGCTTGATATGGGGATAGGGAAAGTAGAGCTCGATATGGGAATAGGCAAATTAGTGCTCGATATGGGGATAGGGAACGTAGAGCTCGATATGGGGATAGGGAAAGTAGAGCTCGATACGCGGATAGGGAAAGTAGAGCTTTATATGGGGATAGGGAAATTAGAGCTCGATATGGGGATAGGGAAAGTAGAGCTCAATACACAGGTAGGGAAAGTAGAGCTAGATATGCGGATAGGGAAAGTAGAGCTTTATATGGGGAGAGTGAAATATGAGCTCGATATGGGGATAGGGAAAGTGGAGCTTTATATGGGGATGGGGAAAGTAGAGCTCAATACGCAGATAGGGAAAGTAGAGCTTGATACGGGGCTAGGGAAAGTAGAGCTCGATACGCGGATAGGGAAAATAGAGCTCGATACACAGATAGGGAAAGTAGAGCTCGATACACAGATAGGGAAAGTAGTGCTCGAGATGCGTTTAGGGAAAATAGACCTCGAGATGCGGATAGGGAAAGTGGAGCTCAATACGGGGCTGGGAAAGTAGAGCTCGATACGCAGACAGGAAAAGTAGAGCTTGAGACACGGATAGGGAAAGTAGAGCTGGATATGGGGATAGGGAAAGTGGAGCTCGGGATGGGGATAGGGAAAGTAGAGCTCTATACACAGATAGGGAATGTAGAGCTCGATACGCGGATAGGGAAAGTAGAGCTCAATACGCCGATAGGGAAAGTAGAGCTCGATACGGGGATAGGAAAAGTAGAGCTTGATATGGGGATAGGGAAAGTAGAGCTCGATATGGTGATAGGGAAAGTAGAGCTCGATATGGAGATAGGGAAAGTAGAGCTCGATATGGGAATAGGCAAAGTAGTGCTCGATATGGGGAGAGGGAAAGTAGAGCTCGATACGCGGATAGGAAAAGTAGAGCTTGATATGGGGATAGGGAAAGTAGAGCTCGATATGGTGATAGGGAAAGTAGAGCTCGATATGGGGATAGGGAAAGTAGAGCTCGATAAGGGAATCGGCAAAGTACTGCTCGATATGGGGATAGGGAAAGCAGAGCTCGACATGGGGATAGGGAAAGTAGAGCTCGATATGCGGATAGGGAAAGTAGAGCTTTATATGGGGATAGGGAAATTAGAGCTCGATATGGGGATAGGGAAAGTAGAGCTCGATATGGGGATAGGGAAAGTAGAGCTTGAGATGAGGTTAGGGAAAATAGAGCTCGAGATGCGCAAAGGGAAAGTAGAGCTCAATACGGGGATAGGGAAAGTAGAGCTCGATACGCGGAAAGGGAAAGTAGAGCTC
The DNA here is from genome assembly GCF_017639515.1 of Carcharodon carcharias. Classification (NCBI taxonomy): domain Eukaryota; kingdom Metazoa; phylum Chordata; class Chondrichthyes; order Lamniformes; family Lamnidae; genus Carcharodon; species Carcharodon carcharias. The sequence goes on along the minus strand of NC_054471.1, from coordinate 47,901,598 downwards.
GATACACAGCTAGGGAAAGTAGAGCTCGATATGCGGATAGGGAAAGTAGAGCTCAAAACGGGGATAGGGAAAGTAGAGATCGATACGCGGATAGGGAATGTAGAGCTCGATATGCGGATACAAAAAGTAGAGCTCGATAAGTGGACAGGGAAAACAGAGCTCGATACGCAGATAGGGAAAGTACAGCTTGGGACAGGGATAGGGAAAGTAGAGCTCGAGATGCGGATAGGGAAAGTAGAGCTCGATACGTGGATCGGGTAAGAAGGGCTCAATACGCGGATAGGGAAAGTAGAGCTCGATACGCGGACAGGGAAAGTAGAGCTCGATATGCGGATAGGGAAAGTAGAGCTCGATATGGAGATACAGAAATTAGAAGTCGATATGGAGATAGGGAAAGTAGAGCTCGATATGGGGATAGAGACAGTAGAGCTCGATATAGGGATAGGGAAAGTAGAGCTCGATACGCGGATAGGGAAACTAGAGCTCAATATGTGGATAGGAAAAGTAGAGCTCGATACGGGGATAGGGAAAGTGGAGCTCGATACGCGGATAGGGAAAGTAGAGCTCGATATGGAGATAGGGAAATTAGCACTCGATATGGGGATAGGGAAAGTAGAGCTCGATATGGGGATAGGCACAGTAGAGCTCGATATAGGATTAGGGAAAGTAGAGCTCGATAGGCGGATAGGGAAAGTAGAGCTCAATAAGCGGATAGGAAAAGTAGAGCTCAATACGCAGATCGGAAAATTAGAGCTCGATATGGGGATAGCGAAAGTAGAGCTGGATACGCGGATAGGGAGTGTAGAGCTCGATACGGGGATAGGGAAAGTAGAGATTGATATGGGGATAGGGAAAGTAGAGCTCGATATGGGGATAGGGAAAGTAGAGCTTGAGATGAGGTTAGGGAAAATAGAGCTCGAGATGCGCAAAGGGAAAGTAGAGCTCAATACGGGGATAGGGAAAGTAGAGCTCGATACGCGGAAAGGGAAAGTAGAGCTCGATACACAGATAGGGAAAGTAGAGCTCGATATGCGGATAGGGAAAGTAGAGCTCAATACGGGGATAGGCAAAGAAGAGCTCGATACGCGCATAGGGAATGTAGAGCTCGATATGCGGATACGAAAAGTAGAGCTCGATATGTGCACAGGGAAAACAGAGCTCGATACGCAGATAGGGAAAGTACAGCTTGGGACAGGGATAGGGAAAGTAGACCTCGGGATGTGGATAGGGAAAGTAGAGCTCGATACGTGGATCGGGAAAGTAGGGCTCGATACACGGATAGGGAAAGTAGAGCTCGATATGCGGATAGGGAAAGTAGAGCTCGATATGGTGATAGGGAAAGTAGAGCTCGATACACAGATAGGGAAAGTAGAGCTCGATATGGGGATAGGGAAGTAGAGCTCGATACGCGGATAGGGAAAGTAGAGCTCGATATGGAGATAGGGAAATTAGAAGTCGATATGGAGATAGGGAAAGTAGAGCTCGATATGGGGATAGACACAGTAGAGCTCTTTATAGGGATACGGAAAGTAGAGCTCGATACGCGGATAGGGAAAGTAGAGCTCAATACGCGGATAGGAAAAGTAGAGCTCGATACGGGGAAAGGGAAAGTGGAGCTCGATACGTGGATAGGGAAAGTAGAGCTCGATATGGAGATAGGGAAATTAGAACTCGATATGGGGATAGGGAAAGTAGAGCTCGATATGGGGATAGGCACAGTAGAGCTCGATATAGGATTAGGGAAAGTAGAGCTCGATACGCGGATAGGGAAAGTAGAGCTCGATAGGCGGATAGGGAAAGTAGAGCTCAATACGCGGATAGGGAAAGTAGAGCTCGATAGGCGGATAGGGAAAGTAGAGCTCAATACGCAGATCGGAAAATTAGAGCTCGATATGGGGATAGCGAAAGTAGAGTGGATACGCGGATAGGGAGTGTAGAGCTCGATACCCGGATAGGGAAAGTAGAGCTCGGTATGGGGATAGGGAATTTAGAGCTCGATATGGGGATAGGGAAAGAAGAACTCGATACGCAGATAGGGAAAGTAGAGCTCGATATGGGGATAGTGTAAGTAGAACTCGATATGGGGATAGGGAAAGTGGAGCTCGATATGGAGATAGGGAAAGTAGAACTCGATATGGGGATAGGGAACGTAGAGCTCGATATGGCGATAGGCAAATTAGAGCTCGATATGGGGATATGGAAAGTAGAGTTTGATATTGGGATAGGGAAAGTAGAGCTCGATTTGGGGATAGGGAAAGTAGAGCTCGATACGCGCATAGGAAAAGTAGAGCTTGATATGGGGATAGGGAAAGTAGAGCTCGATATGGGAATAGGCAAATTAGTGCTCGATATGGGGATAGGGAACGTAGAGCTCGATATGGGGATAGGGAAAGTAGAGCTCGATACGCGGATAGGGAAAGTAGAGCTTTATATGGGGATAGGGAAATTAGAGCTCGATATGGGGATAGGGAAAGTAGAGCTCAATACACAGGTAGGGAAAGTAGAGCTAGATATGCGGATAGGGAAAGTAGAGCTTTATATGGGGAGAGTGAAATATGAGCTCGATATGGGGATAGGGAAAGTGGAGCTTTATATGGGGATGGGGAAAGTAGAGCTCAATACGCAGATAGGGAAAGTAGAGCTCGATACGGGGCTAGGGAAAGTAGAGCTCGATACGTGGATAGGGAAAGTAGAGCTCGATATGCGGATAGGGAAAGTAGAGCTCGATATGGTGATAGGGAAAGTAGAGCTCGATACACAGATAGGGAAAGTAGAGCTCGATATGGGGATAGGGAAGTAGAGCTCGATACGCGGATAGGGAAAGTAGAGCTCGATATGGAGATAGGGAAATTAGAAGTCGATATGGAGATAGGGAAAGTAGAGCTCGATATGGGGATAGACACAGTAGAGCTCTTTATAGGGATACGGAAAGTAGAGCTCGATACGCGGATAGGGAAAGTAGAGCTCAATACGCGGATAGGAAAAGTAGAGCTCGATACGGGGATAGGGAAAGTGGAGCTCGATACGCGGATAGGGAAAGTAGAGCTCGATATGGAGATAGGGAAATTAGAACTCGATATGGGGATAGGGAAAGTAGAGCTCGATATGGGGATAGGCACAGTAGAGCTCGATATAGGATTAGGGAAAGTAGAGCTCGATACGCGGATAGGGAAAGTAGAGCTCGATAGGCGGATAGGGAAAGTAGAGCTCAATACGCGGATTGGGAAAGTAGAGCTCGATAGGCGGATAGGGAAAGTAGAGCTCAATACGCGGATAGGAAAAGTAGAGCTCAATACGCAGATCGGAAAATTAGAGCTCGATATGGGGATAGCGAAAGTAGAGTGGATACGCGGATAGGGAGTGTAGAGCTCGATACCCGGATAGGGAAAGTAGAGCTCGGTATGGGGATAGGGAATTTAGAGCTCGATATGGGTATAGGGAAAGAAGAACTCGATATGCAGATAGGGAAAGTAGAGCTCGATATGGGGATAGGGTAAGTAGAACTCGATATGGGGATAGGGAAAGTGGAGCTAGATATGGAGATAGGGAAAGTAGAACTCGATATGGGGATAGGGAACGTAGAGCTCGATATGGCGATAGGCAAATTAGAGCTCGATATGGGGATATGGAAAGTAGAGTTTGATATTGGGATAGGGAAAGTAGAGCTCGATTTGGGGATAGGGAAAGTAGAGCTCGATACGCGCATAGGAAAAGTAGAGCTTGATATGGGGATAGGGAAAGTAGAGCTCGATATGGGAATAGGCAAATTAGTGCTCGATATGGGGATAGGGAACGTAGAGCTTTATATGGGGATAGGGAAATTAGAGCTCGATATGGGGATAGGGAAAGTAGAGCTCAATACACAGGTAGGGAAAGTAGAGCTAGATATGCGGATAGGGAAAGTAGAGCTTTATATGGGGAGAGTGAAATATGAGCTCGATATGGGGATAGGGAAAGTGGAGCTTCATAAGGGGATGGGGAAAGTAGAGCTCAATACGCAGATAGGGAAAGTAGAGCTCGATACGGGGCTAGGGAAAGTAGAGCTCGATACGCGGATAGGGAAAATAGAGCTCGATACACAGATAGGGAAAGTAGAGCTCGATACACAGATAGGGAAAGTAGTGCTCGAGATGCGTTTAGGGAAAATAGACCTCGAGATGCGGATAGGGAAAGTGGAGCTCAATACGGGGCTGGGAAAGTAGAGCTCGATACGCAGACAGGAAAAGTAGAGCTTGAGACACGGATAGGGAAAGTAGAGCTGGATATGGGGATAGGGAAAGTGGAGCTCGGGATGGGGATAGGGAAAGTAGAGCTCGATACACAGATAGGGAATGTAGAGCTCGATACGCGGATAGGGAAAGTAGAGCTCAATACGCCGATAGGGAAAGTAGAGCTCGATACGGGGATAGGAAAAGTAGAGCTTGATATGGGGATAGGGAAAGTAGAGCTCGATATGGTGATAGGGAAAGTAGAGCTCGATATGGAGATAGGGAAAGTAGAGCTCGATATGGGAATAGGCAAAGTAGTGCTCGATATGGGGAGAGGGAAAGTAGAGCTCGATACGCGGATAGGAAAAGTAGAGCTTGATATGGGGATAGGGAAAGTAGAGCTCGATATGGTGATAGGGAAAGTAGAGCTCGATATGGGGATAGGGAAAGTAGAGCTCGATAAGGGAATCGGCAAAGTACTGCTCGATATGGGGATAGGGAAAGCAGAGCTCGACATGGGGATAGGGAAAGTAGAGCTCGATATGCGGATAGGGAAAGTAGAGCTTTATATGGGGATAGGGAAATTAGAGCTCGATATGGGGATAGGGAAAGTAGAGCTTGATATGGGGATAGGGAAAGTAGAGCTTGAGATGAGGTTAGGGAAAATAGAGCTCGAGATGCGCAAAGGGAAAGTAGAGCTCAATACGGGGATAGGGAAAGTAGAGCTCGATACGCGGAAAGGGAAAGTAGAGCTCGATACACAGCTAGGGAAAGTAGAGCTCGATATGCGGATAGGGAAAGTAGAGCTCAAAACCGGGATAGGGAATGTAGAGATCGATACGCGGATAGGGAATGTAGAGCTCGATATGCGGATACAAAAAGTAGAGCTCGATAAGTGGACAGGGAAAACAGAGCTCGATACGCAGATAGGGAAAGTACAGCTTGGGACAGGGATAGGGAAAGTAGAGCTCGAGATGCGGATAGGGAAAGTAGAGCTCGATACGTGGATCGGGTAAGAAGGGCTCAATACGCGGATAGGGAAAGTAGAGCTCGATACGCGGACAGGGAAAGTAGAGCTCGATATGCGGATAGGGAAAGTAGAGCTCGATATGGGGATAGGGAAAGGAGAGCTCGATACGCGGATAGGGAAAGTAGAGCTCGATATGGAGATACGGAAATTAGAAGTCGATATGGAGATAGGGAAAGTAGAGCTCGATATGGGGATAGAGACAGTAGAGCTCGATATAGGGATAGGGAAAGTAGAGCTCGATACGCGGATAGGGAAACTAGAGCTCAATACGTGGATAGGAAAAGTAGAGCTCGATACGGGGATAGGGAAAGTGGAGCTCGATACGCGGATAGGGAAAGTAGAGCTCGATATGGAGATAGGGAAATTAGCACTCAATATGGGGATAGGGAAAGTAGAGCTCGATATGGGGATAGGCACAGTAGAGCTCGATATAGGATTAGGGAAAGTAGAGCTCGATACGCGGATAGGGAAAGTAGAGCTCGATAGGCGGATAGGGAAAGTAGAGCTCAATAAGCGGATAGGAAAAGTAGAGCTCAATACGCAGATCGGAAAATTAGAGCTCGATATGGGGATAGCGAAAGTAGAGCTGGATACGCGGATAGGGAGTGTAGAGCTCGATACGGGGATAGGGAAAGTAGAGATTGATATGGGGATAGGGAAAGTAGAGCTCGATATGGGGATAGGGAAAGTAGAGCTTGAGATGAGGTTAGGGAAAATAGAGCTCGAGATGCGGAAAGGGAAAGTAGAGCTCAATACGGGGATTGGGAAAGTAGAGCTCGATACGCGGAAAGGGAAAGTAGAGCTCGATACACAGATAGGGAAAGTAGAGCTCGATATGCGGATAGGGAAAGTAGAGCTCAATACGGGGATAGGCAAAGAAGAGCTCGATACGCGCATAGGGAATGTAGAGCTCGATATGCGGATACGAAAAGTAGAGCTCGATATGTGGACAGGGAAAACAGAGCTCGATACGCAGATAGGGAAAGTACAGCTTGGGACAGGGATAGGGAAAGTAGACCTCGGGATGTGGATAGGGAAAGTAGAGCTCGATACGTGGATCGGGAAAGTAGGGCTCGATACACGGATAGGGAAAGTAGAGCTCGATATGCGGATAGGGAAAGTAGAGCTCGATATGGTGATAGGGAAAGTAGAGCTCGATACACAGATAGGGAAAGTAGAGCTCGATATGGGGATAGGGAAGTAGAGCTCGATACGCGGATAGGGAAAGTAGAGCTCGATATGGAGATAGGGAAATTAGAAGTCGATATGGAGATAGGGAAAGTAGAGCTCGATATGGGGATAGACACAGTAGAGCTCTTTATAGGGATACGGAAAGTAGAGCTCGATACGCGGATAGGGAAAGTAGAGCTCAATACGCGGATAGGAAAAGTAGAGCTCGATACGGGGAAAGGGAAAGTGGAGCTCGATACGTGGATAGGGAAAGTAGAGCTCGATATGGAGATAGGGAAATTAGAACTCGATATGGGGATAGGGAAAGTAGAGCTCGATATGGGGATAGGCACAGTAGAGCTCGATATAGGATTAGGGAAAGTAGAGCTCGATACGCGGATAGGGAAAGTAGAGCTCGATAGGCGGATAGGGAAAGTAGAGCTCAATACGCGGATTGGGAAAGTAGAGCTCGATAGGCGGATAGGGAAAGTAGAGCTCAATACGCAGATCGGAAAATTAGAGCTCGATATGGGGATAGCGAAAGTAGAGTGGATACGCGGATAGGGAGTGTAGAGCTCGATACCCGGATAGGGAAAGTAGAGCTCGGTATGGGGATAGGGAATTTAGAGCTCGATATGGGGATAGGGAAAGAAGAACTCGATACGCAGATAGGGAAAGTAGAGCTCGATATGGGGATAGTGTAAGTAGAACTCGATATGGGGATAGGGAAAGTGGAGCTCGATATGGAGATAGGGAAAGTAGAACTCGATATGGGGATAGGGAACGTAGAGCTCGATATGGCGATAGGCAAATTAGAGCTCGATATGGGGATATGGAAAGTAGAGTTTGATATTGGGATAGGGAAAGTAGAGCTCGATTTGGGGATAGGGAAAGTAGAGCTCGATACGCGCATAGGAAAAGTAGAGCTTGATATGGGGATAGGGAAAGTAGAGCTCGATATGGGAATAGGCAAATTAGTGCTCGATATGGGGATAGGGAACGTAGAGCTCGATATGGGGATAGGGAAAGTAGAGCTCGATACGCGGATAGGGAAAGTAGAGCTTTATATGGGGATAGGGAAATTAGAGCTCGATATGGGGATAGGGAAAGTAGAGCTCAATACACAGGTAGGGAAAGTAGAGCTAGATATGCGGATAGGGAAAGTAGAGCTTTATATGGGGATAGTGAAATATGAGCTCGATATGGGGATAGGGAAAGTGGAGCTTTATATGGGGATGGGGAAAGTAGAGCTCAATACGCAGATAGGGAAAGTAGAGCTCGATACGGGGCTAGGGAAAGTAGAGCTCGATACGTGGATAGGGAAAGTAGAGCTCGATATGCGGATAGGGAAAGTAGAGCTCGATATGGTGATAGGGAAAGTCGAGCTCGATACACAGATAGGGAAAGTATAGCTCGATATGGGGATAGGGAAGTAGAGCTCGATACGCGGATAGGGAAAGTAGAGATCGATATGGAGATAGGGAAATTAGAAGTCGATATGGAGATAGGGAAAGTAGAGCTCGATATGGGGATAGACACATTAGAGCTCTTTATAGGGATACGGAAAGTAGAGCTCGATACGCGGATAGGGAAAGTAGAGCTCAATACGCGGATAGGAAAAGTAGAGCTCGATACGGGGATAGGGAAAGTGGAGCTCGATACGCGGATAGGGAAAGTAGAGCTCGATATGGAGATAGGGAAATTAGAACTCGATATGGGGATAGGGAAAGTAGAGCTCGATATGGGGATAGGCACAGTAGAGCTCGATATAGGATTAGGGAAAGTAGAGCTCGTTACGCGGATAGGGAAAGTAGAGCTCGATAGGCGGATAGGGAAAGTAGAGCTCAATACGCGGATTGGGAAAGTAGAGCTCGATAGGCGGATAGGGAAAGTAGAGCTCAATACGCGGATAGGAAAAGTAGAGCTCAATACGCAGATCGGAAAATTAGAGCTCGATATGGGGATAGCGAAAGTAGAGTGGATACGCGGATAGGGAGTGTAGAGCTCGATACCCGGATAGGGAAAGTAGAGCTCGGTATGGGGATAGGGAATTTAGAGCTCGATATGGGTATAGGGAAAGAAGAACTCGATACGCAGATAGGGAAAGTAGAGCTCGATATGGGGATAGTGTAAGTAGAACTCGATATGGGGATAGGGAAAGTGGAGCTCGATATGGAGATAGGGAAAGTAGAACTCGATATGGTGATAGGGAACGTAGAGCTCGATATGGGGATAGGCAAATTAGAGCTCGATATGGGGATATGGAAAGTAGAGTTTGATATTGGGATAGGGAAAGTAGAGCTCGATTTGGGGATAGGGAAAGTAGAGCTCGATACGCGCATAGGAAAAGTAGAGCTTGATATGGGGATAGGGAAAGTAGAGCTCGATATGGAATAGGCAAATTAGTGCTCGATATGGGGATAGGGAAAGTAGAGCTCGATATGGGAATAGGCAAAGTAGTGCTCGATATGGGGAGAGCGAAAGTAGAGCTCGATACGCGGATAGGAAAAGTAGAGCTTGATATGGGGATAGGGAAAGTAGAGCTCGATATGGTGATAGGGAAAGTAGAGCTCGATATGGGGATAGGGAAAGTAGAGCTCGATAAGGGAATCGGCAAAGTACTGCTCGATATGGGGATAGGGAAAGCAGAGCTCGACATGGGGATAGGGAAAGTAGAGCTCGATATGCGGATAGGGAAAGTAGAGCTTTATATGGGGATAGGGAAATTAGAGCTCGATATGGGGATAGGGAAAGTAGAGCTCGATATGGGAATAGGGAAAGTAGAGCTTGAGATGAGGTTAGGGAAAATAGAGCTCGAGATGCGCAAAGGGAAAGTAGAGCTCAATACGGGGATAGGGAAAGTAGAGCTCGATACGCGGAAAGGGAAAGTAGAGCTCGATACACAGCTAGGGAAAGTAGAGCTCGATATGCGGATAGGGAAAGTAGAGCTCAAAACGGGGATAGGGAAAGTAGAGATCGATACGCGGATAGGGAATGTAGAGCTCGATATGCGGATACAAAAAGTAGAGCTCGATAAGTGGACAGGGAAAACAGAGCTCGATACGCAGATAGGGAAAGTACAGCTTGGGACAGGGATAGGGAAAGTAGAGCTCGAGATGCGGATAGGGAAAGTAGGGCTCGATACGTGGATCGGGTAAGAAGGGCTCAATACGCGGATAGGGAAAGTAGAGCTCGATACGCGGACAGGGAAAGTAGAGCTCGATATGCGGATAGGGAAAGTAGAGCTCGATATGGGGATAGGGAAAGGAGAGCTCGATACGCGGATAGGGAAAGTAGAGCTCGATATGGAGATACGGAAATTAGAAGTCGATATGGAGATAGGGAAAGTAGAGCTCGATATGGGGATAGAGACAGTAGAGCTCGATATAGGGATAGGGAAAGTAGAGCTCGATACGCGGATAGGGAAACTAGAGCTCAATACGTGGATAGGAAAAGTAGAGCTCGATACGGGGATAGGGAAAGTGGAGCTCGATACGCGGATAGGGAAAGTAGAGCTCGATATGGAGATAGGGAAATTAGCACTCAGATATGGGGATAGGGAAAGTAGAGCTCGATATGGGGATAGGCACAGTAGAGCTCGATATAGGATTAGGGAAAGTAGAGCTCGATACGCGGATAGGGAAAGTAGAGCTCGATAGGCGGATAGGGAAAGTAGAGCTCAATAAGCGGATAGGAAAAGTAGAGCTCAATACGCAGATCGGAAAATTAGAGCTCGATATGGGGATAGCGAAAGTAGAGCTGGATACGCGGATAGGGAGTGTAGAGCTCGATACGGGGATAGGGAAAGTAGAGATTGATATGGGGATAGGGAAAGTAGAGCTCGATATGGGGATAGGGAAAGTAGAGCTTGAGATGAGGTTAGGGAAAATAGAGCTCGAGATGCGGAAAGGGAAAGTAGAGCTCAATACGGGGATAGGGAAAGTAGAGCTCGATACGCGGAAAGGGAAAGTAGAGCTCGATACACAGATAGGGAAAGTAGAGCTCGATATGCGGATAGGGAAAGTAGAGCTCAATACGGGGATAGGCAAAGAAGAGCTCGATACGCGCATAGGGAATGTAGAGCTCGATATGCGGATACGAAAAGTAGAGCTCGATATGTGGACAGGGAAAACAGAGCTCGATACGCAGATAGGGAAAGTACAGCTTGGGACAGGGATAGGGAAAGTAGACCTCGGGATGTGGATAGGGAAAGTAGAGCTCGATACGTGGATCGGGAAAGTAGGGCTCGATACACGGATAGGGAAAGTAGAGCTCGATATGCGGATAGGGAAAGTAGAGCTCGATATGGTGATAGGGAAAGTAGAGCTCGATACACAGATAGGGAAAGTAGAGCTCGATATGGGGATAGGGAAGTAGAGCTCGATACGCGGATAGGGAAAGTAGAGCTCGATATGGAGATAGGGAAATTAGAAGTCGATATGGAGATAGGGAAAGTAGAGCTCGATATGGGGATAGACACAGTAGAGCTCATTATAGGGATACGGAAAGTAGAGCTCGATACGCGGATAGGGAAAGTAGAGCTCAATACGCGGATAGGAAAAGTAGAGCTCGATACGGGGAAAGGGAAAGTGGAGCTCGATACGTGGATAGGGAAAGTAGAGCTCGATATGGAGATAGGGAAATTAGAACTCGATATGGGGATAGGGAAAGTAGAGCTCGATATGGGGATAGGCACAGTAGAGCTCGATATAGGATTAGGGAAAGTAGAGCTCGATACGCGGATAGGGAAAGTAGAGCTCGATAGGCGGATAGGGAAAGTAGAGCTCAATACGCGGATTGGGAAAGTAGAGCTCGATAGGCGGATAGGGAAAGTAGAGCTCAATACGCAGATCGGAAAATTAGAGCTCGATATGGGGATAGCGAAAGTAGAGTGGATACGCGGATAGGGAGTGTAGAGCTCGATACCCGGATAGGGAAAGTAGAGCTCGGTATGGGGATAGGGAATTTAGAGCTCGATATGGGGATAGGGAAAGAAGAACTCGATACGCAGATAGGGAAAGTAGAGCTCGATATGGGGATAGTGTAAGTAGAACTCGATATGGGGATAGGGAAAGTGGAGCTCGATATGGAGATAGGGAAAGTAGAACTCGATATGGGGATAGGGAACGTAGAGCTCGATATGGCGATAGGCAAATTAGAGCTCGATATGGGGATATGGAAAGTAGAGTTTGATATTGGGATAGGGAAAGTAGAGCTCGATTTGGGGATAGGGAAAGTAGAGCTCGATACGCGCATAGGAAAAGTAGAGCTTGATATGGGGATAGGGAAAGTAGAGCTCGATATGGGAATAGGCAAATTAGTGCTCGATATGGGGATAGGGAACGTAGAGCTCGATATGGGGATAGGGAAAGTAGAGCTCGATACGCGGATAGGGAAAGTAGAGCTTTATATGGGGATAGGGAAATTAGAGCTCGATATGGGGATAGGGAAAGTAGAGCTCAATACACAGGTAGGGAAAGTAGAGCTAGATATGCGGATAGGGAAAGTAGAGCTTTATATGGGGATAGTGAAATATGAGCTCGATATGGGGATAGGGAAAGTGGAGCTTTATATGGGGATGGGGAAAGTAGAGCTCAATACGCAGATAGGGAAAGTAGAGCTCGATACGGGGCTAGGGAAAGTAGAGCTCGATACGTGGATAGGGAAAGTAGAGCTCGATATGCGGATAGGGAAAGTAGAGCTCGATATGGTGATAGGGAAAGTCGAGCTCGATACACAGATAGGGAAAGTATAGCTCGATATGGGGATAGGGAAGTAGAGCTCGATACGCGGATAGGGAAAGTAGAGATCGATATGGAGATAGGGAAATTAGAAGTCGATATGGAGATAGGGAAAGTAGAGCTCGATATGGGGATAGACACATTAGAGCTCTTTATAGGGATACGGAAAGTAGAGCTCGATACGCGGATAGGGAAAGTAGAGCTCAATACGCGGATAGGAAAAGTAGAGCTCGATACGGGGATAGGGAAAGTGGAGCTCGATACGCGGATAGGGAAAGTAGAGCTCGATATGGAGATAGGGAAATTAGAACTCGATATGGGGATAGGGAAAGTAGAGCTCGATATGGGGATAGGCACAGTAGAGCTCGATATAGGATTAGGGAAAGTAGAGCTCGTTACGCGGATAGGGAAAGTAGAGCTCGATAGGCGGATAGGGAAAGTAGAGCTCAATACGCGGATTGGGAAAGTAGAGCTCGATAGGCGGATAGGGAAAGTAGAGCTCAATACGCGGATAGGAAAAGTAGAGCTCAATACGCAGATCGGAAAATTAGAGCTCGATATGGGGATAGCGAAAGTAGAGTGGATACGCGGATAGGGAGTGTAGAGCTCGATACCCGGATAGGGAAAGCAGAGCTCGGTATGGGGATAGGGAATTTAGAGCTCGATATGGGTATAGGGAAAGAAGAACTCGATATGCAGATAGGGAAAGTAGAGCTCGATATGGGGATAGGGTAAGTAGAACTCGATATGGGGATAGGGAAAGTGGAGCTAGATATGGAGATAGGGAAAGTAGAACTCGATATGGGGATAGGGAACGTAGAGCTCGATATGGCGATAGGCAAATTAGAGCTCGATATGGGGATATGGAAAGTAGAGTTTGATATTGGGATAGGGAAAGTAGAGCTCGATTTGGGGATAGGGAAAGTAGAGCTCGATACGCGCATAGGAAAAGTAGAGCTTGATATGGGGATAGGGAAAGTAGAGCTCGATATGGGAATAGGCAAATTAGTGCTCGATATGGGGATAGGGAACGTAGAGCTCGATATGGGGATAGGGAAAGTAGAGCTCGATACGCGGATAGGGAAAGTAGAGCTTTATATGGGGATAGGGAAATTAGAGCTCGATATGGGGATAGGGAAAGTAGAGCTCAATACACAGGTAGGGAAAGTAGAGCTAGATATGCGGATAGGGAAAGTAGAGCTTTATATGGGGAGAGTGAAATATGAGCTCGATATGGGGATAGGGAAAGTGGAGCTTTATATGGGGATGGGGAAAGTAGAGCTCAATACGCAGATAGGGAAAGTAGAGCTCGATACGGGGCTAGGGAAAGTAGAGCTCGATACGCGGATAGGGAAAATAGAGCTCGATACACAGATAGGGAAAGTAGAGCTCGATACACAGATAGGGAAAGTAGTGCTCGAGATGCGTTTAGGGAAAATAGAGCTCGAGATGCGGATAGGGAAAGTGGAGCTCAATACGGGGCTGGGAAAGTAGAGCTCGATACGGAGACAGGAGAAGTAGAGCTTGAGACACGGATAGGGAAATTAGAGCTGGATATGGGGATAGGGAAAGTGGAGCTCGGGATGGGGATAGGGAAAGTAGAGCTCGATACACAGATAGGGAATGTAGAGCTCGATACGCGGATAGGGAAAGTAGAGCTCAATACGCCGATAGGGAAAGTAGAGCTCGATACGGGGATAGGAAAAGTAGAGCTTGATATGGGGATAGGGAAAGTAGAGCTCGATATGGTGATAGGGAAAGTAGAGCTCGATATGGGGATAGGGAAAGTAGAGCTCGATATGGGAATAGGGAAAGTAGAGCTCGGGATGGAGATAGGTAAAGTAGAGCTCGATACCCGGAAAGGGAAAGTAGAGCTAGATATGCGGATAGGGAAAGTAGAGCTCATTACGGGTATAGGGAAGGTAGAGCTCAATATGGAGATAGGGAAAGTAGAGCTCGATATGGGGATACGGAAAGTAGAGCTCGATATGGGGATAGGCAAAGTAGAGCTCGATATGGGGTAGGGAAAGTAGAGCTCGATATGGGGATAGGGAAAGTAGAGCTCGATACACAGATAGGGAAAGTAGAGCTCGTTATGGGGATAGGGAAATTAGAGCTCGATATGGAGATAGGGAAATTAGAACTCGATATGGGGATAGGGAAAGTAGAGCTCGATATGGGGATAGGCACAGTAGAGCTCGATATTGGGATAGGGAAATAAGAGCTCGATCTGGGTATAGGGAAAGTAGAGCTCGATATGGAGATAGGGAAAGTAGAGCTCGGGACGGGGATAGGGAAAGTAGAGCATGATACGTGGATAGGGAAAGTAGAGATCAATACGTGGATAGGGAAAGTAGAGCTCGATATGGAGATAGGGAAAGCAGAGCTCGATATGGCGATACGGAAAGTAGAGCTCGATATGGGCATAGGGAAAGTAGAGCTCGATACGCGGATAGGGAAATTAGAGCTTTATATGGGGATAGGGAAATTAGAGCTCGATATGAGGATAGGGGAAGTAGAGCTCGATACGGGGCTAGGGAAAGTAGAGCTCGATACGCGGATAGGGAAGATAGAGCTCGATACACAGATAGGGAAAGTAGAGCTCGATGCACAGATAGGGAGAGGAGTGTTCGAGATGCGTTTAGGGATAATAGAGCTCGAGATGCAGATAGGGAAAGTAGAGCTCAATACGGGGTTGGGAAAGTAGAGCTCGATACGGAGATAGGAAAAGTAGAATTTGAGACACGGATAGGGAATGTAGAGCTCGATATGGGGATAGGGAAAGTAGAGCTCGGGATGGGGATAGGGAAAGTAGAGCTCGATACGCGGATAGGGAAAGTAGAGCTCAATACGCGGAGAGCGAAAGTAGAGTTCGATACGGGAATAGGGAAAGTAGAGGTCAATACACGGGTAGGGAAAGTAGAGCTCGATATGGAGATAGGGAAAGTAGAGCTCGATATGGGGATACAGAAAGTAGAGCTCGATATGGGGATAGGCAAAGTAGAGCTCGATATGGGCATAGGGAATGTAGAGCTCGATACGCGGATAGGGAAAATAGAGCTCGATACACAGATAGGGAAAGTAGAGGTCGATACACAGACAGGGAAAGTAGTGCTCGAGATGCGTTTAGGGAAAATAGAGCTCGAGATGCGGATAGGGAAAGTAGAACTCAATACGGGGCTGGGAAAGTAGAGCTCGATACGCAGATAGGAAAAGTAGAGATTGAGACACGGATAGGGAAAGTAGAGCTCGATATGGGGATAGGGAAAGTAGAGCTCGGGATGGGGATAGGGAAAGGAGAGCTCGATACACAGATAGGGAAAGTAGTGCTCGAGATGCATTTAGGGAAAATAGAGCTCGAGATGTGGATAGGGAAAGTAGAGCTCAATACGGGGCTGGGAAAGTAGAGCTCGATACGCAGACAGGAAAAGTAGAGCTTGAGACACGGATAGGGAAAGTAGAGCTCGATATGGGGATAGGGAAGGTAGTGCTCGGGATGGGGATAGGGAAAGTAGAGCTCGATACACAGATAGGGAAAGTAGAGCTCGATACGCGGATAGGGAAAGTAGAGCTCAATACGCCGATAGGGAAAGTTGAGCTCGATACGGGGATAGGAAAAGTAGAGCTTGATATCGGGATAGGGAAAGTAGAGCTCGATATGGTGATAGGGAAAGTAGAGCTCGATATGGAGATAGGGAAAGTAGAGCTCGATATGGGAATAGGCAAAGTAGTGCTCGATATGGGGAGAGGGAAAGTAGAGCTCGATACGCGGATAGGAAAAGTAGAGCTTGATATGGGGATAGGGAAAGTAGAGCTCGATATGGTGATAGGGAAAGTAGAGCTCGATATGGGGATAGGGAAAGTAGAGCTCGATAAGGGAATCGGCAAAGTACTGCTCGATATGGGGATAGGGAAAGTAGAGCTCGATATGGGGATAGGGAAGTAGAGCTCGATATGCGGATAGGGAAAGTAGAGCTTTATATGGGGATAGGGAAATTAGAGCTCGATATGGGGATAGGGAAAGTAGAGCTTGATATGGGGATAGGGAAAGTAGAGCTCGATATGGGGATAGGGAAAGTAGAGCTTGAGATGAGGTTAGGGAAAATAGAGCTCGAGATGCGGAAAGGGAAAGAAGAGCTCAATACGGGGATAGGGAAAGTAGAGCTCGATACGCGGAAAGGGAAAGTAGAGCTCGATACACAGCTAGGGAAAGTAGAGCTCGATATGCAGATAGGGAAAGTAGAGCTCAAAACAGGGATAGGGAAAGTAGAGCTCGATACTTGGATAGGGAATGTAGAGCTCGATATGCGGATACGAAAAGTAGACCTCGATAAGTGGACAGGGAAAACAGAGCTCAATACGCAGATAGGGAAAGTACAGCTTGGGACAGGGATAAGGAAAGTAGAGCTCGAGATGCGGATAGGGAAAGTAGAGCTCGATACGTGGATCGGGTAAGAAGGGCTCGATACGCGGATAGGGAAAGTAGAGCTCGATACGCGGATAGGGAAAGTAGAGCTCGATATGCAGATAGGGAAAGTAGAGCTCGATACGGTGATAGGGAAAGTAGAGCTCGATACATGGATAGGGAAAGTAGAGCTCGATATGGGGATAGGGAAAGTAGAGCTCGATACGCGGATAGGGAAAGTAGAGCTCGATATGGAGATACGGAAATTAGAAGTCGATATGGAGATAGGGAAAGTAGAGCTCGATATGGGGATAGACACAGTAGAGCTCGATATAGGGATAGGGAAAGTAGAGCTCGATACGCGGATAGGGAAACTAGAGCTCAATACGTGGATAGGAAAAGTAGAGCTCGATACGGGGATAGGGAAAGTGGAGCTCGATACGCGGATAGGGAAAGTAGAGCTCGATATGGAGATAGGGAAATTAGCACTCGATATGGGGATAGGGAAAGTAGAGCTCGATATGGGGATAGGCACAGTAGAGCTCGATATAGGATTAGGGAAAGTAGAGCTCGATAAGCGGATAGGGAAAGTAGAGCTCGATAAGCGGATAGGAAAAGTAGAGCTCAATACGCAGATTGGAAAATTAGAGCTCGATATGGGGATAGCGAAAGTAGAGCTGGATACGCGGATAGGGAGTGTAGAGCTCGATACGGGGATAGGGAGTGTAGAGGTCAATACGCGTGTAGGGAAAGTAGAGCTCAATATGGAGATAGGGAAAGTAGAGCTCGATATGGGGATACAGAAAGTAGAGCTCGATATGGGGATAGGCAAAGTAGAGCTCGATATGGGCATAGGGAATGTAGAGCTCGATATGGGGATAGGGAAAGTAGACCTCGATACGCGAATAGGGAAAGTAGAGCTCGATATGGGGATAGGGAAAGTAGAGCTCGATATGGAGATAGGGAAATTAGAACTCGATATAGGGATAGGGAAATAAAAGCTCGATCTGGGGATTGGGAAAGTAGAGCTCGATATGGAGATAGCGAAAGTAGAGCTCGGGACGGGGATAGGGACAGTAGAGCACGATACGTGGATAGGGAAATTAGAGATCAATACGCGGGTAGGGAAAGTAGAGCTCGATATGGAGATAGGGAAAGTAGAGCTCGATATGGGGATACGGAAAGTAGAGCTCGATATGGGTATAGGGAAAGTAGAGCTCAATACGCGGATAGGGAAAGTAGAGCTTTATATGGGGATAGGGAAATTTGAGCTCGATATGGGGATAGGGAAAGTAGAGCTTTATATGGGGATAGGGAAAGTAGAGCTCAATACGCAGATAGGGAAAGTAGAGCTCGATACGGGGCTAGGGAAAGTAGAGCTCGATACACGGATAGGGAAAATAGAGCTCGATACACAGATAGGGAAAGTAGAGCTCGATACACAGATAGGGAAAGTAGTGCTCGAGATGCGTTTAGGGAAAATAGAGCTCGAGAGGCGGATAGGGAAAGTAGAACTCAATACGGGGCTGGGAAAGTAGAGCTCGATACGCAGATAGGAAAAGTAGAGATTGAGACACGGATAGGGAAAGTAGAGCTCGATATGGGGATAGGGAAAGTAGAGCTCGGGATGGGGATAGGGAAAGTAGAGCTCGATACACAGATAGGGAAAGTAGTGCTCGAGATGCGTTTAGGGAAAATAGAGCTCGAGATGCGGATAGGGAAAGTAGAGCTCAATACGGGGCTGGGAATGTAGAGCTCGATACGCAGACAGGAAAAGTAGAGCTTGAGACACGGATAGGGAAAGTAGAGCTCGATATGGGGATAGGGAAAGTAGAGTACGGGATGGGGATAGGGAAAGTAGAGCTCGATACACAGATAGGGAAAGTAGAGCTCGATACGCGGGAAGGGAAAGTAGAGCTCGATACACAGATAGGGAAAGTAGAACTCGATATGCGGATAGGGAAAGTAGAGCTCAATACGGGTATAGGGAAAGTAGAGCTCGATACGTGGATCGGGAAAGTAGGGCTCGATACGCGGATAGGGAAAGTAGAGATCGATACGCGGATAGGGAAAGTAGAGCTCGATATGCGGATAGGGAAAGTAGAGCTCGATATGGCGATAGGGAAAGTACAGCTCGATACACGGATAGGGAAAGTAGAGCTCGATATGGGGATAGGGAAAGTAGAGCTCGATACGCGGATAGGGAAAGTAGAGCTCGATATGGAGATAGGGAAATTAGAAGTCGATATGGAGATAGGGAAAGTAGAGCTCGATATGGGGATAGACACAGTAGGGCTCGATATAGGGTTAGGGAAAGTAGAGCTCGATACGCGGATAGGGAAAGTAGAGCTCAATACGTGGATAGGGAAAGTAGAGCTCGATAGGCGGATAGGGAAAGTAGAGCTCAATACGCGGATAGGAAAAGTAGAGCTCAATACGCAGATCGGAAAATTACAGCTCGATATGGGGATAGCAAAAGTAGAGCTGGATACGCGGATAGGGAGTGCAGAGCTCGATACCCGGATAGGGAAAGTAGAGCTCAGTATGGGGATAGGGAATTTAGAGCTCGATATGGGGATAGGGAAAGAAGAACTCGATACGCAGATAGGGAAAGTAGAGCTCGATATGGGGATAGGGTAAGTACAACTCGATATGGGGATAGGGAAAGTGGAGCTCGATATGGAGATAGGGAAAGTAGAACTCGATATGGGGATAGGGAACGTAGAGCTCGATATGGCGAGAGGCAAATTAGAGCTCGATATGGGGATAGGGAAAGTAGAGTTTGATATTGGGATAGGGAAAGTAGAGCTCGATTTGGGGATAGGGAAAGTAGAGCTCGATACGTGGATAGGGAAAGTAGAGATCAATACGCGGGTAGGGAAAGTAGAGCTCGATATGGAGATAGGGAAAGTAGTGCTCGATATGGGGATACGTAAAGTAGAGCTCGATATGGGTATAGGGAAAGAAGAGCGCGATACGCGGATAGGGAAAGTAGAGCTTTATGTGGGGATAGGGAAATTTAAGCTCGATATGGGGATAGGGAAAGTAGAGCTTTATATGGGGATAGGGAAAGTAGAGCTCAATACGCAGATAGGGAAAGTAGAGCTCGATACGGGGCCAGGGAAAGTAGAGCTCGATACACGGATAGGGAAAATAGAGCTCGATACACAGATAGGGAAAGTAGAGCTCGATGCACAGATGGGGAAAGTAGTGCTCGAGATGCGTTTAGGGAAAATAGAGCTCGAGATGCGGATAGGGAAAGTAGAACTCAATACGGGGCTGGGAAAGTAGAGCTCGATACGCAGATAGGAAAAGTAGAGATTGAGACACGGATAGGGAAAGTAGAGCTCGATATGGGGATAGGCAAAGTAGAGCTCGATATGGGCATAGGGAATGTAGAGCTCGATATGGGGATAGGGAAAGTAGACCTCGATACGCGAATAGGGAAAGTAGAGCTCGATATGGGGATAGGGAAAGTAGAGCTCGATATGGAGATAGGGAAATTAGAACTCGATATAGGGATAGGGAAATAAAAGCTCGATCTGGGGATTGGGAAAGTAGAGCTCGATATGGAGATAGCGAAAGTAGAGCTCGGGACGGGGATAGGGACAGTAGAGCACGATACGTGGATAGGGAAAGTAGAGATCAATACGCGGGTAGGGAAAGTAGAGCTCGATATGGAGATAGGGAAAGTAGAGCTCGATATGGGGATACGGAAAGTAGAGCTCGATATGGGTATAGGGAAAGTAGAGCTCAATACGCGGATAGGGAAAGTAGAGCTTTATATGGGGATAGGGAAATTTGAGCTCGATATGGGGATAGGGAAAGTAGAGCTTTATATGGGGATAGGGAAAGTAGAGCTCAATACGCAGATAGGGAAAGTAGAGCTCGATACGGGGCTAGGGAAAGTAGAGCTCGATACACGGATAGGGAAAATAGAGCTCGATACACAGATAGGGAAAGTAGAGCTCGATACACAGATAGGGAAAGTAGTGCTCGAGATGCGTTTAGGGAAAATAGAGCTCGAGAGGCGGATAGGGAAAGTAGAACTCAATACGGGGCTGGGAAAGTAGAGCTCGATACGCAGATAGGAAAAGTAGAGATTGAGACACGGATAGGGAAAGTAGAGCTCGATATGGGGATAGGGAAAGTAGAGCTCGGGATGGGGATAGGGAAAGTAGAGCTCGATACACAGATAGGGAAAGTAGTGCTCGAGATGCGTTTAGGGAAAATAGAGCTCGAGATGCGGATAGGGAAAGTAGAGCTCAATACGGGGCTGGGAATGTAGAGCTCGATACGCAGACAGGAAAAGTAGAGCTTGAGACACGGATAGGGAAAGTAGAGCTCGATATGGGGATAGGGAAAGTAGAGTTCGGGATAGGGATAGGGAAAGTAGAGCTCGATACACAGATAGGGAAAGTAGAGCTCGATACGCGGGAAGGGAAAGTAGAGCTCGATACACAGATAGGGAAAGTAGAACTCGATATGCGGATAGGGAAAGTAGAGCTCAATACGGGTATAGGGAAAGTAGAGCTCGATACGTGGATCGGGAAAGTAGGGCTCGATACGCGGATAGGGAAAGTAGAGATCGATACGCGGATAGGGAAAGTAGAGCTCGATATGCGGATAGGGAAAGTAGAGCTCGATATGGCGATAGGGAAAGTACAGCTCGATACACGGATAGGGAAAGTAGAGCTCGATATGGGGATAGGGAAAGTAGAGCTCGATACGCGGATAGGGAAAGTAGAGCTCGATATGGGGATAGACACAGTAGGGCTCGATATAGGGTTAGGGAAAGTAGAGCTCGATACGCGGATAGGGAAAGTAGAGCTCAATACGTGGATAGGGAAAGTAGAGCTCGATAGGCGGATAGGGAAAGTAGAGCTCAATACGCGGATAGGAAAAGTAGAGCTCAATACGCAGATCGGAAAATTACAGCTCGATATGGGGATAGCAAAAGTAGAGCTGGATACGCGGATAGGGAGTGCAGAGCTCGATACCCGGATAGGGAAAGTAGAGCTCAGTATGGGGATAGGGAATTTAGAGCTCGATATGGGGATAGGGAAAGAAGAACTCGATACGCAGATAGGGAAAGTAGAGCTCGATATGGGGATAGGGTAAGTAGAACTCGATATGGGGATAGGGAAAGTGGAGCTCGATATGGAGATAGGGAAAGTAGAACTCGATATGGGGATAGGGAACGTAGAGCTCGATATGGCGAGAGGCAAATTAGAGCTCGATATGGGGATAGGGAAAGTAGAGTTTGATATTGGGATAGGGAAAGTAGAGCTCGATTTGGGGATAGGGAAAGTAGAGCTCGATACGTGGATAGGGAAAGTAGAGATCAATACGCGGGTAGGGAAAGTAGAGCTCGATATGGAGATAGGGAAAGTAGTGCTCGATATGGGGATACGTAAAGTAGAGCTCGATATGGGTATAGGGAAAGTAGAGCGCGATACGCGGATAGAGAAAGTAGAGCTTTATGTGGGGATAGGGAAATTTGAGCTCGATATGGGGATAGGGAAAGTAGAGCTTTATATGGGGATAGGGAAAGTAGAGCTCAATACGCAGATAGGGAAAGTAGAGCTCGATACGGGGCCAGGGAAAGTAGAGCTCGATACACGGATAGGGAAAATAGAGCTCGATACACAGATAGGGAAAGTAGAGCTCGATGCACAGATGGGGAAAGTAGTGCTCGAGATGCGTTTAGGGAAAATAGAGCTCGAGATGCGGATAGGGAAAGTAGAACTCAATACGGGGCTGGGAAAGTAGAGCTCGATACGCAGATAGGAAAAGTAGAGATTGAGACACGGATAGGGAAAGTAGAGCTCGATATGGGGATAGGGAAAGTAGAGCTCGGGATGGGGATAGGGAAAGTAGAGCTCGATATGGGTATAGGGAAAGTAGAGCGCGATACGCGGATAGGGAAAGTAGAGCTTTATGTGGGGATAGGGAAATTTGAGCTCGATATGGGGATAGGGAAAGTAGAGCTTTATATGGGGATAGGGAAAGTAGAGCTCAATACGCAGATAGGGAAAGTAGAGCTCGATACGGGGCCAGGGAAAGTAGAGCTCGATACACGGATAGGGAAAATAGAGCTCGATACACAGATAGGGAAAGTAGAGCTCGATGCACAGATGGGGAAAGTAGTGCTCGAGATGCGTTTAGGGAAAATAGAGCTCGAGATGCGGATAGGGAAAGTAGAACTCAATACGGGGCTGGGAAAGTAGAGCTCGATACGCAGATAGGAAAAGTAGAGATTGAGACACGGATAGGGAAAGTAGAGCTCGATATGGGGATAGGGAAAGTAGAGCTCGGGATGGGGATAGGGAAAGTAGAGCTCGATACACAGATAGGGAAAGTAGTGCTCGAGATGCGTTTAGGGAAAGTAGAGCTCGATACGCGGATAGGGAAAGTAGAGCTCAATACGCCGATAGGGTAAGTGGAGCTCGATACGGGGATAGGAAAAGTAGAGCTTGATATGGTGATAGGGAAAGTAGAGCTCGATATGGTGATAGGGAAAGTAGAGCTCGATATGGGGATAGGGAAAGTAGAGCTCGATAAGGGAATCGGCAAATTAATGCTCGATATGGGGATAGGGAAAGTAGAGCTCGATATGGGGATAGGGAAAGTAGAGCTCGATATGCGGATAGGGAAAGTAGAGCTTTATATTGGGATAGGGAAATTAGAGCTCGATATGGGGACAGGGAAAGTAGAGCTTGATATGGGGATAGGGAAAGTAGAGCTCGATATGGGGATAGGGAAAGTAGAGCTTCAGATGAGGTTAGGGAAAATAGAGCTCGAGATGCGGAAAGGGAAAGTAGAGCTCAATACGGGGATAGGGAAAGTAGAGCTCGATACGCGGAAAGGGAAAGTAGAGCTCGATACACAGATAGGGAAAGTAGAGCTCGATATGCGGATACGAAAAGTAGAGCTCGATATGTGGACAGGGAAAACAGAGCTCGATACGCAGATAGGGAGAGTACAGCTTGGGACAGGGATAGGGAAAGTAGTGCTCGAGATGCGGAAAGGGAAAGTAGAGCTCGATACGTAGATCGGGAAAGTAGGGCTCGATACGCGGATAGGGAAAGTAGAGCTCGATACGCGGATAGGGAAAGTAGAGCTCGATATGCGGATAGGGAAAGTAGAGCTCGATATGGTGATTGGGAAAGTAGAGCTCGATACACGGATAGGGAAAGTAGAGCTCGATATGGGGATAGGGAAAGTAGAGCTCGATACGCGGATAGGGAAAGTAGAGCTCGATATGGAGATACGGAAATTAGAAGTCGATATGGAGATAGGGAAAGTAGAGCTCGATATGGGGATAGAGACAGTAGAGCTCGATATAGGGATAGGGAATGTAGAGCTCGATACGCGGATAGGGAAACTAGAGCTCAATACGCGGATAGGAAAAGTAGAGCTTGATACAGGGATAGGGAAAGAAGAGCTCGATACGGGGATTGGGAAAGTGGAGCTCGATACGCGGATAGGGAAAGTAGAGCTCAATACGCACAAAGGAAAAGTAGAGCTCGATACGGGGCCAGGGAAAGTAGAGCTCGATACACGGATAGGGAAAATAGAGCTCGATACACAGATAGGGAAAGTAGAGCTCGATGCACAGATGGGGAAAGTAGTGCTCGAGATGCGTTTAGGGAAAATAGAGCTCGAGATGCGGATAGGGAAAGTAGAACTCAATACGGGGCTGGGAAAGTAGAGCTCGATACGCAGATAGGAAAAGTAGAGATTGAGACACGGATAGGGAAAGTAGAGCTCGATATGGGGATAGGGAAAGTAGAGCTCGGGATGGGGATAGGGAAAGTAGAGCTCGATACACAGATAGGGAAAGTAGTGCTCGAGATGCGTTTAGGGAAAGTAGAGCTCGATACGCGGATAGGGAAAGTAGAGCTCAATACGCCGATAGGGTAAGTGGAGCTCGATACGGGGATAGGAAAAGTAGAGCTTGATATGGTGATAGGGAAAGTAGAGCTCGATATGGTGATAGGGAAAGTAGAGCTCGATATGGGGATAGGGAAAGTAGAGCTCGATAAGGGAATCGGCAAATTAATGCTCGATATGGGGATAGGGAAAGTAGAGCTCGATATGGGGATAGGGAAAGTAGAGCTCGATATGCGGATAGGGAAAGTAGAGCTTTATATTGGGATAGGGAAATTAGAGCTCGATATGGGGACAGGGAAAGTAGAGCTTGATATGGGGATAGGGAAAGTAGAGCTCGATATGGGGATAGGGAAAGTAGAGCTTCAGATGAGGTTAGGGAAAATAGAGCTCGAGATGCGGAAAGGGAAAGTAGAGCTCAATACGGGGATAGGGAAAGTAGAGCTCGATACGCGGAAAGGGAAAGTAGAGCTCGATACACAGATAGGGAAAGTAGAGCTCGATATGCGGATACGAAAAGTAGAGCTCGATATGTGGACAGGGAAAACAGAGCTCGATACGCAGATAGGGAGAGTACAGCTTGGGACAGGGATAGGGAAAGTAGTGCTCGAGATGCGGATAGGGAAAGTAGAGCTCGATACGTAGATCGGGAAAGTAGGGCTCGATACGCGGATAGGGAAAGTAGAGCTCGATACGCGGATAGGGAAAGTAGAGCTCGATATGCGGATAGGGAAAGTAGAGCTCGATATGGTGATTGGGAAAGTAGAGCTCGATACACGGATAGGGAAAGTAGAGCTCGATATGGGGATAGGGAAAGTAGAGCTCGATACGCGGATAGGGAAAGTAGAGCTCGATATGGAGATACGGAAATTAGAAGTCGATATGGAGATAGGGAAAGTAGAGCTCGATATGGGGATAGAGACAGTAGAGCTCGATATAGGGATAGGGAATGTAGAGCTCGATACGCGGATAGGGAAACTAGAGCTCAATACGCGGATAGGAAAAGTAGAGCTTGATACAGGGATAGGGAAAGAAGAGCTCGATACGGGGATTGGGAAAGTGGAGCTCGATACGCGGATAGGGAAAGTAGAGCTCAATACGCACAAAGGAAAAGTAGAGATCGATACGGGGATAGGGAAAGTGGAGCTCGATACGCGGATTGGGAAAGTAGAGCTCGATATGGAGATAGGGAAATTAGAACTCGATTTGGGGATAGGGAAAGTAGAGCTCGATATGGGGATAGGCACAGTAGAGCTCGATATAGGATTAGGGAAAGTAGAGCTCGATACGCGGATAGGGAAAGTAGAGCTCGATAGGCGGATAGGGAAAGTAGAGCTCAATACGCGGATAGGGAAAGTAGAGCTCGATAGGTGGATAGGGAAAGTAGAGCTCAATAAGCGAATAGGAAAAGTAGAGCTCAATATGGGGATAGCGAAAGTAGAGCTGGATACGTGGATAGGGAGTGTAGAGCTCGATACAGGGATAGGGAATGTAGAGGTCAATACGCGGGTAGGGAAGGTAGAGCTCGATATGGAGATAGGGAAAGTAGAGCTCGATATGGGGATACAGAAAGTAGAGCTCAATAAGGGGATAGGCAAAGTAGAGCTCGATATGGGCATAGGGAATGTAGAGCTCGATATGGGGATAGGGAAAGTAGAGCTCGATACGCGGATAGGGAAGATAGAGCTCGATACACAGATAGGGAAAGTAGAGCTCGATGCACAGATAGGGAGAGGAGTGTTCGAGATGCGTTTAGGGATAATAGAGCTCGAGATGCAGATAGGGAAAGTAGAGCTCAATACGGGGCTGGGAAAGTAGAGCTCGATACGCAGATAGGAAAAGTAGAATTTGAGACACGGATAGGGAAGGTAGAGCTCGATATGGGGAGAGGGAAAGTAGAGCTCGGGATGGGGATAGGGAAAGTAGAGCTCGATACGCGGATAGGGAAAGTAGAGCTCAAAACGCGGATAGCGAAAGTAGAGTTCAATACGGGGATAGGGAAAGTAGAGGTCAATACGCGGGTAGGGAAAGTAGAGCTCCATATGGAGATAGGGAAAGTAGAGCTCGATATGGGGATACAGAAAGTAGAGCTCGATATGGGGATAGGCAAAGTAGACCTCGATACGCGAATAGGGAAAGTAGAGCTCAATATGGGCTAGGGAAATTATAGCTCGATATGGAGATAGGGAAATTAGAACTCGATATAGGGATAGGGAAATAATAGCTCGATCTGGGGATTGGGAAAGTAGAGCTCCATATAGAGATAGGGAAAGTAGAGCTCGGGACGGGGATAGGGAAAGTAGAGCATGATACGTGGATAGGGAAAGTAGAGATCGATACGCTGGTAGGGAAAGTAGAGCTCGATATGGAGATAGGGAAAGTAGAGCTCGATATGGGGATACGGAAAGTAGAGCTCGATATGGGTATAGGGAAAGTAGAGCTCGATACGCGGATAGGGAAAGTAGAGCTTTATATGGGGATAGGGAAATTTGAGCTCGATATGGGGATAGGGAAAGTAGAGCTTTATATGGGGATAGGGAAAGTAGAGCTCAATACGTAGATAGGGAAAGTAGAGTTCGATACGGGGCTAGGGAAAGTAGAGCTCGATACACGGATAGGGAAAATAGAGCTCGATACACAGATAGGGAAAGTAGAGCTCGATACACAGATAGGGAAAGTAGTGCTCGAGATGCGTTTAGGGAAAATAGAGCTCGAGATGCGGATAGGGAAAGTAGAACTCAATACGCGGCTGGGAAAGTAGAGCTCGATACGCAGATAGGAAAAGTAGAGATTGAGACACGGATAGGGAAAGTAGAGCTCGATATGGGGAAAGGGAAAGTAGAGCTCGGGATGGGGATAGGGAAAGTAGAGCTCGATACACAGATAGGGAAAGTAGAGCTCGATACGTGGATAGGGAAAGTAGAGCTCAATACGCCGATAGGGAAAGTGGAGCTCGATACGGGGATAGGAAAAGTAGAGCTTGATATGGGGATAGGGAAAGTAGAGCTCGATATGGTGATAGGGAAAGTAGAGCTCGATATGGAGATAGGGAAAGTAGAGTTCGATATGGGAATAGGCAAAGTAGTGCTCGATATGGGGAGAGGGAAAGTAGAGCTCGATACGCGGATAGGAAAAGTAGAGCTTGATATGGTGATAGGGAAAGTAGAGCTCGATATGGTGATAGGGAAAGTAGAGCTCGATATGGGGATAGGGAAAGTAGAGCTCGATAAGGGAATCGGCAAAGTAATACTCGATATGGGTATAGGGAAAGTAGAGCTCGATATGGGGATAGGGAAAGTAGAGCTCGATATGCGGATAGGGAAAGTAGAGCTTTATATGGGGATAGGGAAATTAGAGCTCGATATGGGGATAGGGAAAGTAGAGCTTGATATGGGGATAGGGAAAGTAGTGCTCGATATGGGGATAGGGAAAGTAGAGCTTGAGATGAGGTTAGGGAAAATAGAGCTCGAGATGCGGAAAGGGAAAGTAGAGCTCAATACGGGGATAGGGAAAGTAGAGCTCGATACGCGGAAAGGGAAAGTAGAGCTCGATATGCGGATAGGGAAAGTAGAGCTCAATACGGGGATAGGGAAAGTAGAGCTCGATACGCGGATAGGGAATGTAGAGCTCGATATGCGGATACGAAAAGTAGAGCTCGATATGTGGACAGGGAAAACAGAGCTCGATACACAGATAAGGAGAGTACAGCTTGGGACAGGGATAGGGAAAGTAGAGCTCGAGATGCGGATAGGGAAAGTAGAGCTCGATACGTGGATCGGGAAAGTAGGGCTCGATACGCGAATAGGGAAAGTAGAGCTCGATACGCGGATAGGGAAAGTAGAGCTCGATATGCGGATAGGGAAAGTAGAGCTCGATATGGTGATAGGGAAAGTAGAGCTCGATACACGGATAGGGAAAGTAGAGCTCGATATGGGGATAGGGAAAGTAGAGCTCGATACGCGGATAGGGAAAGTAGAGCTCGATATGGAGATACGGAAATTAGAAGTCGATATGGAGACAGGGAAAGTAGAGCTCGATATGGGGATAGAGACAGTAGAGCTCGATATAGGGATAGGGAATGTAGAGCTCGATACGCGGATAGGGAAACTAGAGCTCAATACGCGGATAGGAAAAGTAGAGCTTGATACAGGGATAGGGAAAGAAGAGCTCGATACGGGGATAGGGAAAGTGGAGCTCGATATGCGGATAGGGAAAGTAGAGCTCAATACGCAGATAGGAAAAGTAGAGATCGATACGGGGATAGGGAAAGTGGAGCTCGATACGCGAATTGGGAAAGTAGAGCTCGATATGGAGATAGGGAAATTAGAACTCGATATGGGGATAGGGAAAGTAGAGATCGATATGGGGATAGGCACAGTAGAGCTCGATATAGGATTAGGGAAAGTAGAGCTCAATACGCAGATAGGGAAAGTAGAGCTCGATAGGCGGATAGGGAAAGTAGAGCTCAATAAGCGGATAGGAAAAGTAGAGCTCGATATGCGGATAGGGAAAGTAGAGCTCAATGCGGGGATAGGGAAAGTAGAGCTCGATATGCGGATAGGGAATGTAGAGCTCGATATGCGGATACGAAAAGTAGAGCTCGATATGTGGACAGGGAAAACAGAGCTCGATACACAGATAGGGAAAGTACAGCTTGGGACAGGGATAGGGAAAGTAGAGCTCGAGATGCAGATAGGGAAAGTAGAGCTCGATACGTGGATCGGGAAAGTAGGGCTCGATACGCGGATAGGGAAAGTAGAGCTCGATACGGGGATAGGGAAAGTAGAGCTCGATATGCGGATAGGGAAAGTAGAGCTCGATATGGTGATAGGGAAAGTAGAGCTCGATACACGGATAGGGAAAGTAGAGCACGATACGGGGATAGGGAAAGTAGAGCTCGATACGCGAATAGGGAAAGTAGAGCTCGATATGGAGATACGGAAATTAGAAGTCGATATGGAGATAGGGAAAGTAGAGCTCGATATGGGATAGAGACAGTAGAGCTCGATATACGGATAGGGAAAGTAGAGCTCGATAGGCGGATAGGGAAACTAGAGCTCAATACGCGGATAGGGAAAGTAGAGCTCGATAGGCGGATAGGGAAAGTAGAGCTCAATACGCGGATAGGAAAAGTAGAGCTCAATATGCAGATCGGAAAATTAGAGCTCAATATGGGGATAGCGAAAGTAGAGCTGGATACGCGGATAGGGAGTGTAGAGCTCGATACCCGGATAGGGAAAGTAGAGCTCGGTATGGGGATAGGGAATTTAGAGCTCGAAATGGGGATAGGGAAAGAAGAACTCGATACGCAGATAGGGAAAGTAGAGCTCGATATGGGGATAGGGTAAGCAGAACTGGATATGGGGATAGGGAAATTAGAACTCGATATGGGGACAGGGAAAGTAGAGCTCGATATGGGGATAGGCACAGTAGAGCTCGATATAGGATTAGGGAAAGTAGAGCTCGATACGCGGATAGGGAAAGTAGAGCTCGATAGGCTGATAGGGAAAGTAGAGCTCAATACGCGGATAGGGAAAGTAGAGCTCGATAGGCGGATAGGGAAAGTAGAGCTCAATAAGTGGATAGGAAAATTAGAGCTCAATATGGGGATAGCGAAAGTAGAGCTGGATACGCGGATAGGGAGTGTAGAGCTCGATACGGGGATAGGGAAAGTAGAGGTCAATACGCGTGTAGGGAAAGTAGAGCTCGATATGGAGAGAGGGAAAGTAGAGCTCGATATGGGGATACAGAAAGTAGAGCTCGATATGGGGATAGGCAAAGTAGAGCTTGATATGGGCATAGGGAATGTAGAGCTATATATGGGGATAGGGAAAGTAGACCTCGATACGCGAAGAGGGAAAGTAGAGCTCGATATGGGGATAGGGAAAGTAGAGCTCGATATGGAGATAGGGAAATTAGAACTCGATATAGGGATAGGGAAATAAAAGCTCGATCTGTGGATTGGGAAAGTAGAGCTCGATATGGAGATAGGGAAAGTAGAGCTCAGGACAGGGATAGGGACAGTAGAGCACGATACGTGGATAGGGAAAGTAGAGATCGATACGCGGGTAGGGAATGTAGAGCTCGATATGGAGATAGGGAAAGTAGAGCTCGATATGGGGATACGGAAAGTAGAGCTCGATATGGGTATAGGGAAAGTAGAGATCGATACGCGGATAGGGAAAGTAGAGCTTTATATGGGGATAGGGAAATTTGAGCTCGATATGGGGATAAGGAAAGTAGAGCTTTATATAGGGATAGGGAAAGTAGAGCTCAATACGCAGATAGGGAAAGTAAAGCTCGATACGGGGCTAGGGAAAGTAGAGCTCGATACACGGATAGGGAAAATAGAGCTCCATACACAGATAGGGAAAGTAGAGCTTGATACACAGATAGGGAAAGTAGTGCTCGAGATGCGTTTAGGGAAAATAGAGCCCGAGATGCGGATAGGGAAAGTAGAGCTCAATACGGGGCTGGGAAAGTAGAGCTCGATACGCAGATAGGAAAAGTAGAGATTGAGACACGGAGAGGGAAAGTAGAGCTCGATATGGGGATAGGGAAAGTAGAGCTCGGGATGGGGATAGGGAAAGTAGAGCTCGATACACAGATAGGGAAAGTAGTGCTCGAGATGCGTTTAGGGAAAATAGAGCTCGAGATGCAGATAGGGAAAGTAGAGCTCAAAACGGGGCTGGGAAAGTAGAGCTCGATACGCAGACAGGAAAAGTAGAGCTTGAGACACGGATAGGGAAAGTAGAGCTCGATATGGGGATAGGGAAAGTAGAGCTCGGGATGGGGATAGGGAAATTAGAGCTCGATACACAGATAGGGAAAGTGGAGCTCGATATGCGGATAGGGAAAGTAGAGCTCAATACGGGGATAGGGAAAGTAGAGCTCGATACGTGGATCGGGAAAGTAGGGCTCGATACGCGGAAAGGGAAAGTAGAGCTCGATAGGCGGATAGGGAAAGTAGAGCTCGATATGCGGAGAGGGAAAGTAGAGATCGATATGGCGATAGGGAAAGTAGAGCTCGATACACGGATAGGGAAAATAGAGCTCGATATGGGGATAGGGAAAGTAGAGCTCGATACGCGGATAGGGAAAGTAGAGTTCGATATGGAGATAGGGAAATTAGAAGTCGATATGGAGATAGGGAAAGTAGAGCTCGATATGGGGATAGACACAGTAGGGCTCGATATAGGGTTAGGGAAAGTAGAGCTCGATACGCGGATAGGGAAAGTAGAGCTCTATACGCGGATAGGGAAAGTAGAGCTCGATAGGCGGATAGGGAAAGTAGAGCTCAATACGCGGATAGGAAAAATAGAGCTCAATACGCAGATCGGAAAATTAGAGCTCGATATGGGGATAGCGAATGTAGAGCTGGATACGCGGATAGGGAGTGTAGAGCTCGATACCCGGATAGGGAAAGTAGAGCTCGGTATGGGGATAGGGAATTTAGAGCTCGATATGGGGATAGGGAAAGAAGAACTCGATACGCAGATAGGGAAAGTAGAGCTCGATATGGGGATAGGGTAAGTAGAACTCGATATGGGGATAGGGAAATTAGAACTCGATACGCGGATAGGGAAAGTAGAGCTCGATAGGCGGATAGGGAAAGTAGAGCTCAATACGCAGATAGGGAAAGTAGAGCTCGATAGGCGGATAGGGAAAGTAGAGCTCAATAAGCGGATAGGAAAAGTAGAGCTCAATATGGGGATAGCGAAAGTAGAGCTGGATACGCGGATAGGGAGTGTAGAGCTCGATATGGAGATAGGGAAAGTAGAGCTCGATATGGGGATACAGAAAGTAGAGCTCGATATGGGGATAGGCAAAGTAGAGCTCGATATGGGCATAGGGAATGTAGAGATCGATATGGGGATAGGGAAATTAGACCTCGATACGCGAATAGGGAAAGTAGAGCTCGATATGGGGATAGGGAAAGTAGAGCTCGATATGGAGATAGGGAAATTAGAACTCGATATAGGGATAGGGAAATAAAAGCTCGATCTGGGGATTGGGAAAGTAGAGCTCGATATGGAGATAGGGAAAGTAGAGCTCGGGACGGGGATAGGGACAGTAGAGCACGATACGTGGATAGGGAAAGTAGAGATCGATACGCGGGTAGGGAAAGTAGAGCTCGATATGGAGATAGGGAAAGTAGAGCTCGATATGGGGATACGGAAAGTAGAGCTCGATATGGGTATAGGGAAAGTAGAGCTCGATACGCGGATAGGGAAAGTAGAGCTTTATATGGGGATAGGGAAATTTGAGCTCGATATGGGGATAGGGAAAGTAGAGCTTTATATGGGGATAGTGAACGTAGAGCTCAATACGCAGATAAGGAAAGTAGAGCTCGATACGGGGCTAGGGAAAGTAGAGCTCGATACACGGATAGGGAAAATAGAGCTCGATACACAGATAGGGAAAGTAGAGCTCGATACACAGATAGGGAAAGTAGTGCTCGAGATGCGTTTAGGGAAAAGAGAGCTCGAGATACGGATAGGGAAAGTAGAACTCAATACGAGGCTGGGAAAATAGAGCTCGATACGCAGATAGGAAAAGTAGAGATTGAGACACGGATAGGGA
The DNA here is from genome assembly GCF_017639515.1 of Carcharodon carcharias. Taxonomy (NCBI): domain Eukaryota; kingdom Metazoa; phylum Chordata; class Chondrichthyes; order Lamniformes; family Lamnidae; genus Carcharodon; species Carcharodon carcharias. Next base: position 47,868,568 of record NC_054471.1, on the reverse strand, counting down.
AAGTAGAGCTCGATATGGGGATAGGGAAAGTAGAGCTCGGGATGGGGATAGGGAAAGTAAAGCTCGATACACAGATAGGGAAAGTAGTGCTCGAGATGCGTTTAGGGAAAATAGAGCTCAAGATGCGGATAGGGAAAGTAGAGCTCAATACGGGGCTGGGAAAGTAGAGCTCGATACGCAGACATGAAAAGTAGAGCTTGAGACACGGATAGGAAAAGTAGAGCTCGATATGCGGATAGGGAAAGTAGAGCTTTATATGGGGATAGGGAAATTAGAGCTCGATATGGGGATAGGGAAAGTAGAGCTTGATATGGGGATAGGGAAAGTAGTGCTCGATATGGGGATAGGGAAAGTAGAGCTTGAGATGAGGTTAGGGAAAATAGAGCTCGAGATGCGGAAAGGGAAAGTAGAGCTCAATACGGGGATAGGGAAAGTAGAGCTCGATACGCGGAAAGGGAAAGTAGAGCTCGATATGCGGATAGGGAAAGTAGAGCTCAATACGGGGATAGGGAAAGTAGAGCTCGATACGCGGATAGGGAATGTAGAGCTCGATATGCGGATACGAAAAGTAGAGCTCGATATGTGGACAGGGAAAACAGAGCTCGATACACAGATAAGGAGAGTACAGCTTGGGACAGGGATAGGGAAAGTAGAGCTCGAGATGCGGATAGGGAAAGTAGAGCTCGATACGTGGATCGGGAAAGTAGGGCTCGATACGCGAATAGGGAAAGTAGAGCTCGATACGCGGATAGGGAAAGTAGAGCTCGATATGCGGATAGGGAAAGTAGAGCTCGATATGGTGATAGGGAAAGTAGAGCTCGATACACGGATAGGGAAAGTAGAGCTCGATATGGGGATAGGGAAAGTAGAGCTCGATACGCGGATAGGGAAAGTAGAGCTCGATATGGAGATACGGAAATTAGAAGTCGATATGGAGACAGGGAAAGTAGAGCTCGATATGGGGATAGAGACAGTAGAGCTCGATATAGGGATAGGGAATGTAGAGCTCGATACGCGGATAGGGAAACTAGAGCTCAATACGCGGATAGGAAAAGTAGAGCTTGATACAGGGATAGGGAAAGAAGAGCTCGATACGGGGATAGGGAAAGTGGAGCTCGATATGCGGATAGGGAAAGTAGAGCTCAATACGCAGATAGGAAAAGTAGAGATCGATACGGGGATAGGGAAAGTGGAGCTCAATACGCCGATAGGGAAAGAAGAGCTCGATACGGGGATAGGAAAAGTAGAGCTTGATATGGGGCTAGGGAAAGTAGAGCTCGATATGGTGATAGGGAATGTAGAGCTCGATATGGGGATAGGGAAAGTAGAGCTCGATATGGGAATAGGGAAAGTAGAGCTCGGGATGGAGATAGGGAAAGTAGAGCTCGATACGGCGCTAGGGAAAGTAGAGCTCGATACGCGCATAGGGAAAATAGAGCTCGATACACAGATAGGGAAAGTAGAGCTCGATACACAGATAGGGAATGCAGTGCTCGAGATGCGTTTAGGGAAAAGAAAGCTCGAGATGCGGATAGGGAAAGTAGAGCTCAATACGGGGCTGGGAAAGTAGAGCTCGATACGCAGACAGGAAAAGTAGAGCTTGAGACACGGATAGGGAAAGTAGAGCTCGATATGGGGATAGGGAAAGTAGAGCTCGGGATGGGGACAGGGAAAGTAGAGCTCGATACACTGATAGGGAAAGTAGAGCTCGATACGCGGATAGGGAAAGTAGAGCTCAATACGCTGATAGGGAAAGTAGAGCTCGATACGGGGATAGGAAAAGTAGAGCTTGATATGGGGCTAGGGAAAGTAGAGCTCGATATGTTCATAGGGAATGTAGAGCTCGATATGGGGATAGGGAAAGTAGAGCTCGATATGGGAATAGGGAAAGTAGAGCTCGGGATGGAGATAGGGAAAGTAGAGCTCGATACCCAGATAGGGAAAGTAGAGCTCGATATGCGGATAGGGAAAGTACAGCTCAATATGCGTATAGGGAAGGTAGAGCTCACTATGGAGATAGGGAAAGTAGAGCTCGATATGGGGATACGGAAAGTAGAGCTCGATATGGGGATAGGCAAATTTGAGCTCGATATGGGGTAGGGAAAGTAGAGCTCCATATGGGGATAGGGAAAGTAGAGCTCGATACACAGATAGGGAAAGTAGAGCTCTATATGGGGATAGGGAATTTAGACCTCGATATGGAGATAGGGAAATTAGAACTCGATATGGGGATAGGGAAAGTAGAGCTCGATATGGGGAAAGGCACAGTAGAGCTCGATATAGGGATAGGGAAATAAGAGCTCGATCTGGGGATAGGGAAAGTAGAGCTTGATATGGAGATAGGGAAAGTAGAGCTCGGGACGGGGATAGGGAAAGTAGAGCACGATATGCGGATAGGGAAAGTAGAGCTCGATATGGTGATAGGGAAAGTAGAGCTCGATACACGGATAGGGAAAGTAGAGCTCGATATGGGGATAGGGAAAGTAGAGCTCGATACGCGGATAGGGAAAGTAGAGCTTGATATGGAGATACGGAAATTAGAAGTCGATATGGAGACAGGGAAAGTAGAGCTCGATATGGGGATAGAGACAGTAGAGCTCGATATAGGGATAGGGAATGTAGAGCTCGATACGCGGATAGGGAAACTAGAGCTCAATACGCGGATAGGAAAAGTAGAGCTTGATACAGGGATAGGGAAAGAAGAGCTCGATACGGGGATAGGGAAAGTGGAGCTCGATATGCGGATAGGGAAAGTAGAGCTCAATACGCAGATAGGAAAAGTAGAGATCGATACGGGGATAGGGAAAGTGGAGCTCGATACGCGAATTGGGAAAGTAGAGCTCGATATGGAGATAGGGAAATTAGAACTCGATATGGGGATAGGGAAAGTAGAGATCGATATGGGGATAGGCACAGTAGAGCTCGATATAGGATTAGGGAAAGTAGAGCTCAATACGCAGATAGGGAAAGTAGAGCTCGATAGGCGGATAGGGAAAGTAGAGCTCAATAAGCGGATAGGAAAAGTAGAGCTCGATATGCGGATAGGGAAAGTAGAGCTCAATGCGGGGATAGGGAAAGTAGAGCTCGATATGCGGATAGGGAATGTAGAGCTCGATATGCGGATACGAAAAGTAGAGCTCGATATGTGGACAGGGAAAACAGAGCTCGATACACAGATAGGGAAAGTACAGCTTGGGACAGGGATAGGGAAAGTAGAGCTCGAGATGCAGATAGGGAAAGTAGAGCTCGATACGTGGATCGGGAAAGTAGGGCTCGATACGCGGATAGGGAAAGTAGAGCTCGATACGGGGATAGGGAAAGTAGAGCTCGATATGCGGATAGGGAAAGTAGAGCTCGATATGGTGATAGGGAAAGTAGAGCTCGATACACGGATAGGGAAAGTAGAGCACGATACGGGGATAGGGAAAGTAGAGCTCGATACGCGAATAGGGAAAGTAGAGCTCGATATGGAGATACGGAAATTAGAAGTCGATATGGAGATAGGGAAAGTAGAGCTCGATATGGGATAGAGACAGTAGAGCTCGATATACGGATAGGGAAAGTAGAGCTCGATAGGCGGATAGGGAAACTAGAGCTCAATACGCGGATAGGGAAAGTAGAGCTCGATAGGCGGATAGGGAAAGTAGAGCTCAATACGCGGATAGGAAAAGTAGAGCTCAATATGCAGATCGGAAAATTAGAGCTCAATATGGGGATAGCGAAAGTAGAGCTGGATACGCGGATAGGGAGTGTAGAGCTCGATACCCGGATAGGGAAAGTAGAGCTCGGTATGGGGATAGGGAATTTAGAGCTCGAAATGGGGATAGGGAAAGAAGAACTCGATACGCAGATAGGGAAAGTAGAGCTCGATATGGGGATAGGGTAAGCAGAACTGGATATGGGGATAGGGAAATTAGAACTCAATATGGGGATAGGGAAAGTAGAGCTCGATATGGGGATAGGCACAGTAGAGCTCGATATAGGATTAGGGAAAGTAGAGCTCGATACGCGGATAGGGAAAGTAGAGCTCGATAGGCTGATAGGGAAAGTAGAGCTCAATACGCAGATAGGGAAAGTAGAGCTCGATAGGCGGATAGGGAAAGTAGAGCTCAATAAGTGGATAGGAAAATTAGAGCTCAATATGGGGATAGCGAAAGTAGAGCTGGATACGCGGATAGGGAGTGTAGAGCTCGATACGGGGATAGGGAAAGTAGAGGTCAATACGCGTGTAGGGAAAGTAGAGCTCGATATGGAGAGAGGGAAAGTAGAGCTCGATATGGGGATACAGAAAGTAGAGCTCGATATGGGGATAGGCAAAGTAGAGCTTGATATGGGCATAGGGAATGTAGAGCTATATATGGGGATAGGGAAAGTAGACCTCGATACGCGAAGAGGGAAAGTAGAGCTCGATATGGGGATAGGGAAAGTAGAGCTCGATATGGAGATAGGGAAATTAGAACTCGATATAGGGATAGGGAAATAAAAGCTCGATCTGTGGATTGGGAAAGTAGAGCTCGATATGGAGATAGGGAAAGTAGAGCTCAGGACAGGGATAGGGACAGTAGAGCACGATACGTGGATAGGGAAAGTAGAGATCGATACGCGGGTAGGGAATGTAGAGCTCGATATGGAGATAGGGAAAGTAGAGCTCGATATGGGGATACGGAAAGTAGAGCTCGATATGGGTATAGGGAAAGTAGAGATCGATACGCGGATAGGGAAAGTAGAGCTTTATATGGGGATAGGGAAATTTGAGCTCGATATGGGGATAAGGAAAGTAGAGCTTTATATAGGGATAGGGAAAGTAGAGCTCAATACGCAGATAGGGAAAGTAAAGCTCGATACGGGGCTAGGGAAAGTAGAGCTCGATACACGGATAGGGAAAATAGAGCTCCATACACAGATAGGGAAAGTAGAGCTTGATACACAGATAGGGAAAGTAGTGCTCGAGATGCGTTTAGGGAAAATAGAGCCCGAGATGCGGATAGGGAAAGTAGAGCTCAATACGGGGCTGGGAAAGTAGAGCTCGATACGCAGATAGGAAAAGTAGAGATTGAGACACGGAGAGGGAAAGTAGAGCTCGATATGGGGATAGGGAAAGTAGAGCTCGGGATGGGGATAGGGAAAGTAGAGCTCGATACACAGATAGGGAAAGTAGTGCTCGAGATGCGTTTAGGGAAAATAGAGCTCGAGATGCAGATAGGGAAAGTAGAGCTCAAAACGGGGCTGGGAAAGTAGAGCTCGATACGCAGACAGGAAAAGTAGAGCTTGAGACACGGATAGGGAAAGTAGAGCTCGATATGGGGATAGGGAAAGTAGAGCTCGGGATGGGGATAGGGAAATTAGAGCTCGATACACAGATAGGGAAAGTGGAGCTCGATATGCGGATAGGGAAAGTAGAGCTCACTACGGGGATAGGGAAAGTAGAGCTCGATACGTGGATCGGGAAAGTAGGGCTCGATACGCGGAAAGGGAAAGTAGAGCTCGATAGGCGGATAGGGAAAGTAGAGCTCGATATGCGGAGAGGGAAAGTAGAGATCGATATGGCGATAGGGAAAGTAGAGCTCGATACACGGATAGGGAAAATAGAGCTCGATATGGGGATAGGGAAAGTAGAGCTCGATACGCGGATAGGGAAAGTAGAGTTCGATATGGAGATAGGGAAATTAGAAGTCGATATGGAGATAGGGAAAGTAGAGCTCGATATGGGGATAGACACAGTAGGGCTCGATATAGGGTTAGGGAAAGTAGAGCTCGATACGCGGATAGGGAAAGTAGAGCTCAATACGCGGATAGGGAAAGTAGAGCTCGATAGGCGGATAGGGAAAGTAGAGCTCAATACGCGGATAGGAAAAATAGAGCTCAATACGCAGATCGGAAAATTAGAGCTCGATATGGGGATAGCGAATGTAGAGCTGGATACGCGGATAGGGAGTGTAGAGCTCGATACGCGGATAGGGAAAGTAGAGCTCGGTATGGGGATAGGGAATTTAGAGCTCGATATGGGGATAGGGAAAGAAGAACTCGATACGCAGATAGGGAAAGTAGAGCTCGATATGGGGATAGGGTAAGTAGAACTCGATATGGGGATAGGGAAATTAGAACTCGATACGCGGATAGGGAAAGTAGAGCTCGATAGGCGGATAGGGAAAGTAGAGCTCAATACGCAGATAGGGAAAGTAGAGCTCGATAGGCGGATAGGGAAAGTAGAGCTCAATAAGCGGATAGGAAAAGTAGAGCTCAATATGGGGATAGCGAAAGTAGAGCTGGATACGCGGATAGGGAGTGTAGAGCTTGATATGGAGATAGGGAAAGTAGAGCTCGATATGGGGATACAGAAAGTAGAGCTCGATATGGGGATAGGCAAAGTAGAGCTCGATATGGGCATAGGGAATGTAGAGATCGATATGGGGATAGGGAAATTAGACCTCGATACGCGAATAGGGAAAGTAGAGCTCGATATGGGGATAGGGAAAGTAGAGCTCGATATGGAGATAGGGAAATTAGAACTCGATATAGGGATAGGGAAATAAAAGCTCGATCTGGGGATTGGGAAAGTAGAGCTCGATATGGAGATAGGGAAAGTAGAGCTCGGGACGGGGATAGGGACAGTAGAGCACGATACGTGGATAGGGAAAGTAGAGATCGATACGCGGGTAGGGAAAGTAGAGCTCGATATGGAGATAGGGAAAGTAGAGCTCGATATGGGGATACGGAAAGTAGAGCTCGATATGGGTATAGGGAAAGTAGAGCTCGATACGCGGATAGGGAAAGTAGAGCTTTATATGGGGATAGGGAAATTTGAGCTCGATATGGGGATAGGGAAAGTAGACCTTTATATGGGGATAGTGAACGTAGAGCTCAATACGCAGATACGGAAAGTAGAGCTCGATACGGGGCTAGGGAAAGTAGAGCTCGATACACGGATAGGGAAAATAGAGCTCGATACACAGATAGGGAAAGTAGAGCTCGATACACAGATAGGGAAAGTAGTGCTCGAGATGCGTTTAGGGAAAAGAGAGCTCGAGATACGGATAGGGAAAGTAGAACTCAATACGAGGCTGGGAAAATAGAGCTCGATACGCAGATAGGAAAAGTAGAGATTGAGACACGGATAGGGAAAGTAGAGCTCGATATGGGGATAGGGAAAGTAGAGCTCGGGATGGGGATAGGGAAAGTAAAGCTCGATACACAGATAGGGAAAGTAGTGCTCGAGATGCGTTTAGGGAAAATAGAGCTCAAGATGCGGATAGGGAAAGTAGAGCTCAATACGGGGCTGGGAAAGTAGAGCTCGATACGCAGACATGAAAAGTAGAGCTTGAGACACGGATAGGAAAAGTAGAGCTCGATATGCGGATAGGGAAAGTAGAGCTTTATATGGGGATAGGGAAATTAGAGCTCGATATGGGGATAGGGAAAGTAGAGCTTGATATGGGGATAGGGAAAGTAGTGCTCGATATGGGGATAGGGAAAGTAGAGCTTGAGATGAGGTTAGGGAAAATAGAGCTCGAGATGCGGAAAGGGAAAGTAGAGCTCAATACGGGGATAGGGAAAGTAGAGCTCGATACGCGGAAAGGGAAAGTAGAGCTCGATATGCGGATAGGGAAAGTAGAGCTCAATACGGGGATAGGGAAAGTAGAGCTCGATACGCGGATAGGGAATGTAGAGCTCGATATGCGGATACGAAAAGTAGAGCTCGATATGTGGACAGGGAAAACAGAGCTCGATACACAGATAAGGAGAGTACAGCTTGGGACAGGGATAGGGAAAGTAGAGCTCGAGATGCGGATAGGGAAAGTAGAGCTCGATACGTGGATCGGGAAAGTAGGGCTCGATACGCGAATAGGGAAAGTAGAGCTCGATACGCGGATAGGGAAAGTAGAGCTCGATATGCGGATAGGGAAAGTAGAGCTCGATATGGTGATAGGGAAAGTAGAGCTCGATACACGGATAGGGAAAGTAGAGCTCGATATGGGGATAGGGAAAGTAGAGCTCGATACGCGGATAGGGAAAGTAGAGCTCGATATGGAGATACGGAAATTAGAAGTCGATATGGAGACAGGGAAAGTAGAGCTCGATATGGGGATAGAGACAGTAGAGCTCGATATAGGGATAGGGAATGTAGAGCTCGATACGCGGATAGGGAAACTAGAGCTCAATACGCGGATAGGAAAAGTAGAGCTTGATACAGGGATAGGGAAAGAAGAGCTCGATACGGGGATAGGGAAAGTGGAGCTCGATATGCGGATAGGGAAAGTAGAGCTCAATACGCAGATAGGAAAAGTAGAGATCGATACGGGGATAGGGAAAGTGGAGCTCGATACGCGAATTGGGAAAGTAGAGCTCGATATGGAGATAGGGAAATTAGAACTCGATATGGGGATAGGGAAAGTAGAGATCGATATGGGGATAGGCACAGTAGAGCTCGATATAGGATTAGGGAAAGTAGAGCTCAATACGCAGATAGGGAAAGTAGAGCTCGATAGGCGGATAGGGAAAGTAGAGCTCAATAAGCGGATAGGAAAAGTAGAGCTCGATATGCGGATAGGGAAAGTAGAGCTCAATGCGGGGATAGGGAAAGTAGAGCTCGATATGCGGATAGGGAATGTAGAGCTCGATATGCGGATACGAAAAGTAGAGCTCGATATGTGGACAGGGAAAACAGAGCTCGATACACAGATAGGGAAAGTACAGCTTGGGACAGGGATAGGGAAAGTAGAGCTCGAGATGCAGATAGGGAAAGTAGAGCTCGATACGTGGATCGGGAAAGTAGGGCTCGATACGCGGATAGGGAAAGTAGAGCTCGATACGGGGATAGGGAAAGTAGAGCTCGATATGCGGATAGGGAAAGTAGAGCTCGATATGGTGATAGGGAAAGTAGAGCTCGATACACGGATAGGGAAAGTAGAGCACGATACGGGGATAGGGAAAGTAGAGCTCGATACGCGAATAGGGAAAGTAGAGCTCGATATGGAGATACGGAAATTAGAAGTCGATATGGAGATAGGGAAAGTAGAGCTCGATATGGGATAGAGACAGTAGAGCTCGATATACGGATAGGGAAAGTAGAGCTCGATAGGCGGATAGGGAAACTAGAGCTCAATACGCGGATAGGGAAAGTAGAGCTCGATAGGCGGATAGGGAAAGTAGAGCTCAATACGCGGATAGGAAAAGTAGAGCTCAATATGCAGATCGGAAAATTAGAGCTCAATATGGGGATAGCGAAAGTAGAGCTGGATACGCGGATAGGGAGTGTAGAGCTCGATACCCGGATAGGGAAAGTAGAGCTCGGTATGGGGATAGGGAATTTAGAGCTCGAAATGGGGATAGGGAAAGAAGAACTCGATACGCAGATAGGGAAAGTAGAGCTCGATATGGGGATAGGGTAAGCAGAACTGGATATGGGGATAGGGAAATTAGAACTCAATATGGGGATAGGGAAAGTAGAGCTCGATATGGGGATAGGCACAGTAGAGCTCGATATAGGATTAGGGAAAGTAGAGCTCGATACGCGGATAGGGAAAGTAGAGCTCGATAGGCTGATAGGGAAAGTAGAGCTCAATACGCGGATAGGGAAAGTAGAGCTCGATAGGCGGATAGGGAAAGTAGAGCTCAATAAGTGGATAGGAAAATTAGAGCTCAATATGGGGATAGCGAAAGTAGAGCTGGATACGCGGATAGGGAGTGTAGAGCTCGATACGGGGATAGGGAAAGTAGAGGTCAATACGCGTGTAGGGAAAGTAGAGCTCGATATGGAGAGAGGGAAAGTAGAGCTCGATATGGGGATACAGAAAGTAGAGCTCGATATGGGGATAGGCAAAGTAGAGCTTGATATGGGCATAGGGAATGTAGAGCTATATATGGGGATAGGGAAAGTAGACCTCGATACGCGAAGAGGGAAAGTAGAGCTCGATATGGGGATAGGGAAAGTAGAGCTCGATATGGAGATAGGGAAATTAGAACTCGATATAGGGATAGGGAAATAAAAGCTCGATCTGTGGATTGGGAAAGTAGAGCTCGATATGGAGATAGGGAAAGTAGAGCTCAGGACAGGGATAGGGACAGTAGAGCACGATACGTGGATAGGGAAAGTAGAGATCGATACGCGGGTAGGGAATGTAGAGCTCGATATGGAGATAGGGAAAGTAGAGCTCGATATGGGGATACGGAAAGTAGAGCTCGATATGGGTATAGGGAAAGTAGAGATCGATACGCGGATAGGGAAAGTAGAGCTTTATATGGGGATAGGGAAATTTGAGCTCGATATGGGGATAAGGAAAGTAGAGCTTTATATAGGGATAGGGAAAGTAGAGCTCAATACGCAGATAGGGAAAGTAAAGCTCGATACGGGGCTAGGGAAAGTAGAGCTCGATACACGGATAGGGAAAATAGAGCTCCATACACAGATAGGGAAAGTAGAGCTTGATACACAGATAGGGAAAGTAGTGCTCGAGATGCGTTTAGGGAAAATAGAGCCCGAGATGCGGATAGGGAAAGTAGAGCTCAATACGGGGCTGGGAAAGTAGAGCTCGATACGCAGATAGGAAAAGTAGAGATTGAGACACGGAGAGGGAAAGTAGAGCTCGATATGGGGATAGGGAAAGTAGAGCTCGGGATGGGGATAGGGAAAGTAGAGCTCGATACACAGATAGGGAAAGTAGTGCTCGAGATGCGTTTAGGGAAAATAGAGCTCGAGATGCAGATAGGGAAAGTAGAGCTCAAAACGGGGCTGGGAAAGTAGAGCTCGATACGCAGACAGGAAAAGTAGAGCTTGAGACACGGATAGGGAAAGTAGAGCTCGATATGGGGATAGGGAAAGTAGAGCTCGGGATGGGGATAGGGAAATTAGAGCTCGATACACAGATAGGGAAAGTGGAGCTCGATATGCGGATAGGGAAAGTAGAGCTCAATACGGGGATAGGGAAAGTAGAGCTCGATACGTGGATCGGGAAAGTAGGGCTCGATACGCGGAAAGGGAAAGTAGAGCTCGATAGGCGGATAGGGAAAGTAGAGCTCGATATGCGGAGAGGGAAAGTAGAGATCGATATGGCGATAGGGAAAGTAGAGCTCGATACACGGATAGGGAAAATAGAGCTCGATATGGGGATAGGGAAAGTAGAGCTCGATACGCGGATAGGGAAAGTAGAGTTCGATATGGAGATAGGGAAATTAGAAGTCGATATGGAGATAGGGAAAGTAGAGCTCGATATGGGGATAGACACAGTAGGGCTCGATATAGTGTTAGGGAAAGTAGAGCTCGATACGCGGATAGGGAAAGTAGAGCTCAATACGCGGATAGGGAAAGTAGAGCTCGATAGGCGGATAGGGAAAGTAGAGCTCAATACGCGGATAGGAAAAATAGAGCTCAATACGCAGATCGGAAAATTAGAGCTCGATATGGGGATAGCGAATGTAGAGCTGGATACGCGGATAGGGAGTGTAGAGCTCGATACCTGGATAGGGAAAGTAGAGCTCGGTATGGGGATAGGGAATTTAGAGCTCGATATGGGGATAGGGAAAGAAGAACTCGATACGCAGATAGGGAAAGTAGAGCTCGATATGGGGATAGGGTAAGTAGAACTCGATATGGGGATAGGGAAATTAGAACTCGATACGCGGATAGGGAAAGTAGAGCTCGATAGGCGGATAGGGAAAGTAGAGCTCAATACGCAGATAGGGAAAGTAGAGCTCGATAGGCGGATAGGGAAAGTAGAGCTCAATAAGCGGATAGGAAAAGTAGAGCTCAATATGGGGATAGCGAAAGTAGAGCTGGATACGCGGATAGGGAGTGTAGAGCTCGATATGGAGATAGGGAAAGTAGAGCTCGATATGGGGATACAGAAAGTAGAGCTCGATATGGGGATAGGCAAAGTAGAGCTCGATATGGGCATAGGGAATGTAGAGATCGATATGGGGATAGGGAAATTAGACCTCGATACGCGAATAGGGAAAGTAGAGCTCGATATGGGGATAGGGAAAGTAGAGCTCGATATGGAGATAGGGAAATTAGAACTCGATATAGGGATAGGGAAATAAAAGCTCGATCTGGGGATTGGGAAAGTAGAGCTCGATATGGAGATAGGGAAAGTAGAGCTCGGGACGGGGATAGGGACAGTAGAGCACGATACGTGGATAGGGAAAGTAGAGATCGATACGCGGGTAGGGAAAGTAGAGCTCGATATGGAGATAGGGAAAGTAGAGCTCGATATGGGGATACGGAAAGTAGAGCTCGATATGGGTATAGGGAAAGTAGAGCTCGATACGCGGATAGGGAAAGTAGAGCTTTATATGGGGATAGGGAAATTTGAGCTCGATATGGGGATAGGGAAAGTAGACCTTTATATGGGGATAGTGAACGTAGAGCTCAATACGCAGATACGGAAAGTAGAGCTCGATACGGGGCTAGGGAAAGTAGAGCTCGATACACGGATAGGGAAAATAGAGCTCGATACACAGATAGGGAAAGTAGAGCTCGATACACAGATAGGGAAAGTAGTGCTCGAGATGCGTTTAGGGAAAAGAGAGCTCGAGATACGGATAGGGAAAGTAGAACTCAATACGAGGCTGGGAAAATAGAGCTCGATACGCAGATAGGAAAAGTAGAGATTGAGACACGGATAGGGAAAGTAGAGCTCGATATGGGGATAGGGAAAGTAGAGCTCGGGATGGGGATAGGGAAAGTAAAGCTCGATACACAGATAGGGAAAGTAGTGCTCGAGATGCGTTTAGGGAAAATAGAGCTCAAGATGCGGATAGGGAAAGTAGAGCTCAATACGGGGCTGGGAAAGTAGAGCTCGATACGCAGACATGAAAAGTAGAGCTTGAGACACGGATAGGAAAAGTAGAGCTCGATATGCGGATAGGGAAAGTAGAGCTTTATATGGGGATAGGGAAATTAGAGCTCGATATGGGGATAGGGAAAGTAGAGCTTGATATGGGGATAGGGAAAGTAGTGCTCGATATGGGGATAGGGAAAGTAGAGCTTGAGATGAGGTTAGGGAAAATAGAGCTCGAGATGCGGAAAGGGAAAGTAGAGCTCAATACGGGGATAGGGAAAGTAGAGCTCGATACGCGGAAAGGGAAAGTAGAGCTCGATATGCGGATAGGGAAAGTAGAGCTCAATACGGGGATAGGGAAAGTAGAGCTCGATACGCGGATAGGGAATGTAGAGCTCGATATGCGGATACGAAAAGTAGAGCTCGATATGTGGACAGGGAAAACAGAGCTCGATACACAGATAAGGAGAGTACAGCTTGGGACAGGGATAGGGAAAGTAGAGCTCGAGATGCGGATAGGGAAAGTAGAGCTCGATACGTGGATCGGGAAAGTAGGGCTCGATACGCGAATAGGGAAAGTAGAGCTCGATACGCGGATAGGGAAAGTAGAGCTCGATATGCGGATAGGGAAAGTAGAGCTCGATATGGTGATAGGGAAAGTAGAGCTCGATACACGGATAGGGAAAGTAGAGCTCGATATGGGGATAGGGAAAGTAGAGCTCGATACGCGGATAGGGAAAGTAGAGCTCGATATGGAGATACGGAAATTAGAAGTCGATATGGAGACAGGGAAAGTAGAGCTCGATATGGGGATAGAGACAGTAGAGCTCGATATAGGGATAGGGAATGTAGAGCTCGATACGCGGATAGGGAAACTAGAGCTCAATACGCGGATAGGAAAAGTAGAGCTTGATACAGGGATAGGGAAAGAAGAGCTCGATACGGGGATAGGGAAAGTGGAGCTCGATATGCGGATAGGGAAAGTAGAGCTCAATACGCAGATAGGAAAAGTAGAGATCGATACGGGGATAGGGAAAGTGGAGCTCGATACGCGAATTGGGAAAGTAGAGCTCGATATGGAGATAGGGAAATTAGAACTCGATATGGGGATAGGGAAAGTAGAGATCGATATGGGGATAGGCACAGTAGAGCTCGATATAGGATTAGGGAAAGTAGAGCTCAATACGCAGATAGGGAAAGTAGAGCTCGATAGGCGGATAGGGAAAGTAGAGCTCAATAAGCGGATAGGAAAAGTAGAGCTCGATATGCGGATAGGGAAAGTAGAGCTCAATGCGGGGATAGGGAAAGTAGAGCTCGATATGCGGATAGGGAATGTAGAGCTCGATATGCGGATACGAAAAGTAGAGCTCGATATGTGGACAGGGAAAACAGAGCTCGATACACAGATAGGGAAAGTACAGCTTGGGACAGGGATAGGGAAAGTAGAGCTCGAGATGCAGATAGGGAAAGTAGAGCTCGATACGTGGATCGGGAAAGTAGGGCTCGATACGCGGATAGGGAAAGTAGAGCTCGATACGGGGATAGGGAAAGTAGAGCTCGATATGCGGATAGGGAAAGTAGAGCTCGATATGGTGATAGGGAAAGTAGAGCTCGATACACGGATAGGGAAAGTAGAGCACGATACGGGGATAGGGAAAGTAGAGCTCGATACGCGAATAGGGAAAGTAGAGCTCGATATGGAGATACGGAAATTAGAAGTCGATATGGAGATAGGGAAAGTAGAGCTCGATATGGGATAGAGACAGTAGAGCTCGATATACGGATAGGGAAAGTAGAGCTCGATAGGCGGATAGGGAAACTAGAGCTCAATACGCGGATAGGGAAAGTAGAGCTCGATAGGCGGATAGGGAAAGTAGAGCTCAATACGCGGATAGGAAAAGTAGAGCTCAATATGCAGATCGGAAAATTAGAGCTCAATATGGGGATAGCGAAAGTAGAGCTGGATACGCGGATAGGGAGTGTAGAGCTCGATACCCGGATAGGGAAAGTAGAGCTCGGTATGGGGATAGGGAATTTAGAGCTCGAAATGGGGATAGGGAAAGAAGAACTCGATACGCAGATAGGGAAAGTAGAGCTCGATATGGGGATAGGGTAAGCAGAACTGGATATGGGGATAGGGAAATTAGAACTCGATATGCGGATAGGGAAAGTAGAGCTCGATATGGGGATAGGCACAGTAGAGCTCGATATAGGATTAGGGAAAGTAGAGCTCGATACGCGGATAGGGAAAGTAGAGCTCGATAGGCTGATAGGGAAAGTAGAGCTCAATACGCGGATAGGGAAAGTAGAGCTCGATAGGCGGATAGGGAAAGTAGAGCTCAATAAGTGGATAGGAAAATTAGAGCTCAATATGGGGATAGCGAAAGTAGAGCTGGATACGCGGATAGGGAGTGTAGAGCTCGATACGGGGATAGGGAAAGTAGAGGTCAATACGCGTGTAGGGAAAGTAGAGCTCGATATGGAGAGAGGGAAAGTAGAGCTCGATATGGGGATACAGAAAGTAGAGCTCGATATGGGGATAGGCAAAGTAGAGCTTGATATGGGCATAGGGAATGTAGAGCTATATATGGGGATAGGGAAAGTAGACCTCGATACGCGAAGAGGGAAAGTAGAGCTCGATATGGGGATAGGGAAAGTAGAGCTCGATATGGAGATAGGGAAATTAGAACTCGATATAGGGATAGGGAAATAAAAGCTCGATCTGTGGATTGGGAAAGTAGAGCTCGATATGGAGATAGGGAAAGTAGAGCTCAGGACAGGGATAGGGACAGTAGAGCACGATACGTGGATAGGGAAAGTAGAGATCGATACGCGGGTAGGGAATGTAGAGCTCGATATGGAGATAGGGAAAGTAGAGCTCGATATGGGGATACGGAAAGTAGAGCTCGATATGGGTATAGGGAAAGTAGAGATCGATACGCGGATAGGGAAAGTAGAGCTTTATATGGGGATAGGGAAATTTGAGCTCGATATGGGGATAAGGAAAGTAGAGCTTTATATAGGGATAGGGAAAGTAGAGCTCAATACGCAGATAGGGAAAGTAAAGCTCGATACGGGGCTAGGGAAAGTAGAGCTCGATACACGGATAGGGAAAATAGAGCTCCATACACAGATAGGGAAAGTAGAGCTTGATACACAGATAGGGAAAGTAGTGCTCGAGATGCGTTTAGGGAAAATAGAGCCCGAGATGCGGATAGGGAAAGTAGAGCTCAATACGGGGCTGGGAAAGTAGAGCTCGATACGCAGATAGGAAAAGTAGAGATTGAGACACGGAGAGGGAAAGTAGAGCTCGATATGGGGATAGGGAAAGTAGAGCTCGGGATGGGGATAGGGAAAGTAGAGCTCGATACACAGATAGGGAAAGTAGTGCTCGAGATGCGTTTAGGGAAAATAGAGCTCGAGATGCAGATAGGGAAAGTAGAGCTCAAAACGGGGCTGGGAAAGTAGAGCTCGATACGCAGACAGGAAAAGTAGAGCTTGAGACACGGATAGGGAAAGTAGAGCTCGATATGGGGATAGGGAAAGTAGAGCTCGGGATGGGGATAGGGAAATTAGAGCTCGATACACAGATAGGGAAAGTGGAGCTCGATATGCGGATAGGGAAAGTAGAGCTCAATACGGGGATAGGGAAAGTAGAGCTCGATACGTGGATCGGGAAAGTAGGGCTCGATACTCGGAAAGGGAAAGTAGAGCTCGATAGGCGGATAGGGAAAGTAGAGCTCGATATGCGGAGAGGGAAAGTAGAGATCGATATGGCGATAGGGAAAGTAGAGCTCGATACACGGATAGGGAAAATAGAGCTCGATATGGGGATAGGGAAAGTAGAGCTCGATACGCGGATAGGGAAAGTAGAGTTCGATATGGAGATAGGGAAATTAGAAGTCGATATGGAGATAGGGAAAGTAGAGCTCGATATGGGGATAGACACAGTAGGGCTCGATATAGTGTTAGGGAAAGTAGAGCTCGATACGCGGATAGGGAAAGTAGAGCTCAATACGCGGATAGGGAAAGTAGAGCTCGATAGGCGGATAGGGAAAGTAGAGCTCAATACGCGGATAGGAAAAATAGAGCTCAATACGCAGATCGGAAAATTAGAGCTCGATATGGGGATAGCGAATGTAGAGCTGGATACGCGGATAGGGAGTGTAGAGCTCGATACCCGGATAGGGAAAGTAGAGCTCGGTATGGGGATAGGGAATTTAGAGCTCGATATGGGGATAGGGAAAGAAGAACTCGATACGCAGATAGGGAAAGTAGAGCTCGATATGGGGATAGGGTAAGTAGAACTCGATATGGGGATAGGGAAATTAGAACTCGATACGCGGATAGGGAAAGTAGAGCTCGATAGGCGGATAGGGAAAGTAGAGCTCAATACGCAGATAGGGAAAGTAGAGCTCGATAGGCGGATAGGGAAAGTAGAGCTCAATAAGCGGATAGGAAAAGTAGAGCTCAATATGGGGATAGCGAAAGTAGAGCTGGATACGCGGATAGGGAGTGTAGAGCTCGATATGGAGATAGGGAAAGTAGAGCTCGATATGGGGATACAGAAAGTAGAGCTCGATATGGGGATAGGCAAAGTAGAGCTCGATATGGGCATAGGGAATGTAGAGATCGATATGGGGATAGGGAAATTAGACCTCGATACGCGAATAGGGAAAGTAGAGCTCGATATGGGGATAGGGAAAGTAGAGCTCGATATGGAGATAGGGAAATTAGAACTCGATATAGGGATAGGGAAATAAAAGCTCGATCTGGGGATTGGGAAAGTAGAGCTCGATATGGAGATAGGGAAAGTAGAGCTCGGGACGGGGATAGGGACAGTAGAGCACGATACGTGGATAGGGAAAGTAGAGATCGATACGCGGGTAGGGAAAGTAGAGCTCGATATGGAGATAGGGAAAGTAGAGCTCGATATGGGGATACGGAAAGTAGAGCTCGATATGGGTATAGGGAAAGTAGAGCTCGATACGCGGATAGGGAAAGTAGAGCTTTATATGGGGATAGGGAAATTTGAGCTCGATATGGGGATAGGGAAAGTAGACCTTTATATGGGGATAGTGAACGTAGAGCTCAATACGCAGATACGGAAAGTAGAGCTCGATACGGGGCTAGGGAAAGTAGAGCTCGATACACGGATAGGGAAAATAGAGCTCGATACACAGATAGGGAAAGTAGAGCTCGATACACAGATAGGGAAAGTAGTGCTCGAGATGCGTTTAGGGAAAAGAGAGCTCGAGATACGGATAGGGAAAGTAGAACTCAATACGAGGCTGGGAAAATAGAGCTCGATACGCAGATAGGAAAAGTAGAGATTGAGACACGGATAGGGAAAGTAGAGCTCGATATGGGGATAGGGAAAGTAGAGCTCGGGATGGGGATAGGGAAAGTAAAGCTCGATACACAGATAGGGAAAGTAGTGCTCGAGATGCGTTTAGGGAAAATAGAGCTCAAGATGCGGATAGGGAAAGTAGAGCTCAATACGGGGCTGGGAAAGTAGAGCTCGATACGCAGACATGAAAAGTAGAGCTTGAGACACGGATAGGAAAAGTAGAGCTCGATATGCGGATAGGGAAAGTAGAGCTTTATATGGGGATAGGGAAATTAGAGCTCGATATGGGGATAGGGAAAGTAGAGCTTGATATGGGGATAGGGAAAGTAGTGCTCGATATGGGGATAGGGAAAGTAGAGCTTGAGATGAGGTTAGGGAAAATAGAGCTCGAGATGCGGAAAGGGAAAGTAGAGCTCAATACGGGGATAGGGAAAGTAGAGCTCGATACGCGGAAAGGGAAAGTAGAGCTCGATATGCGGATAGGGAAAGTAGAGCTCAATACGGGGATAGGGAAAGTAGAGCTCGATACGCGGATAGGGAATGTAGAGCTCGATATGCGGATACGAAAAGTAGAGCTCGATATGTGGACAGGGAAAACAGAGCTCGATACACAGATAAGGAGAGTACAGCTTGGGACAGGGATAGGGAAAGTAGAGCTCGAGATGCGGATAGGGAAAGTAGAGCTCGATACGTGGATCGGGAAAGTAGGGCTCGATACGCGAATAGGGAAAGTAGAGCTCGATACGCGGATAGGGAAAGTAGAGCTCGATATGCGGATAGGGAAAGTAGAGCTCGATATGGTGATAGGGAAAGTAGAGCTCGATACACGGATAGGGAAAGTAGAGCTCGATATGGGGATAGGGAAAGTAGAGCTCGATACGCGGATAGGGAAAGTAGAGCTCGATATGGAGATACGGAAATTAGAAGTCGATATGGAGACAGGGAAAGTAGAGCTCGATATGGGGATAGAGACAGTAGAGCTCGATATAGGGATAGGGAATGTAGAGCTCGATACGCGGATAGGGAAACTAGAGCTCAATACGCGGATAGGAAAAGTAGAGCTTGATACAGGGATAGGGAAAGAAGAGCTCGATACGGGGATAGGGAAAGTGGAGCTCGATATGCGGATAGGGAAAGTAGAGCTCAATACGCAGATAGGAAAAGTAGAGATCGATACGGGGATAGGGAAAGTGGAGCTCGATACGCGAATTGGGAAAGTAGAGCTCGATATGGAGATAGGGAAATTAGAACTCGATATGGGGATAGGGAAAGTAGAGATCGATATGGGGATAGGCACAGTAGAGCTCGATATAGGATTAGGGAAAGTAGAGCTCAATACGCAGATAGGGAAAGTAGAGCTCGATAGGCGGATAGGGAAAGTAGAGCTCAATAAGCGGATAGGAAAAGTAGAGCTCGATATGCGGATAGGGAAAGTAGAGCTCAATGCGGGGATAGGGAAAGTAGAGCTCGATATGCGGATAGGGAATGTAGAGCTCGATATGCGGATACGAAAAGTAGAGCTCGATATGTGGACAGGGAAAACAGAGCTCGATACACAGATAGGGAAAGTACAGCTTGGGACAGGGATAGGGAAAGTAGAGCTCGAGATGCAGATAGGGAAAGTAGAGCTCGATACGTGGATCGGGAAAGTAGGGCTCGATACGCGGATAGGGAAAGTAGAGCTCGATACGGGGATAGGGAAAGTAGAGCTCGATATGCGGATAGGGAAAGTAGAGCTCGATATGGTGATAGGGAAAGTAGAGCTCGATACACGGATAGGGAAAGTAGAGCACGATACGGGGATAGGGAAAGTAGAGCTCGATACGCGAATAGGGAAAGTAGAGCTCGATATGGAGATACGGAAATTAGAAGTCGATATGGAGATAGGGAAAGTAGAGCTCGATATGGGATAGAGACAGTAGAGCTCGATATACGGATAGGGAAAGTAGAGCTCGATAGGCGGATAGGGAAACTAGAGCTCAATACGCGGATAGGGAAAGTAGAGCTCGATAGGCGGATAGGGAAAGTAGAGCTCAATACGCGGATAGGAAAAGTAGAGCTCAATATGCAGATCGGAAAATTAGAGCTCAATATGGGGATAGCGAAAGTAGAGCTGGATACGCGGATAGGGAGTGTAGAGCTCGATACCCGGATAGGGAAAGTAGAGCTCGGTATGGGGATAGGGAATTTAGAGCTCGAAATGGGGATAGGGAAAGAAGAACTCGATACGCAGATAGGGAAAGTAGAGCTCGATATGGGGATAGGGTAAGCAGAACTGGATATGGGGATAGGGAAATTAGAACTCGATATGCGGATAGGGAAAGTAGAGCTCGATATGGGGATAGGCACAGTAGAGCTCGATATAGGATTAGGGAAAGTAGAGCTCGATACGCGGATAGGGAAAGTAGAGCTCGATAGGCTGATAGGGAAAGTAGAGCTCAATACGCGGATAGGGAAAGTAGAGCTCGATAGGCGGATAGGGAAAGTAGAGCTCAATAAGTGGATAGGAAAATTAGAGCTCAATATGGGGATAGCGAAAGTAGAGCTGGATACGCGGATAGGGAGTGTAGAGCTCGATACGGGGATAGGGAAAGTAGAGGTCAATACGCGTGTAGGGAAAGTAGAGCTCGATATGGAGAGAGGGAAAGTAGAGCTCGATATGGGGATACAGAAAGTAGAGCTCGATATGGGGATAGGCAAAGTAGAGCTTGATATGGGCATAGGGAATGTAGAGCTATATATGGGGATAGGGAAAGTAGACCTCGATACGCGAAGAGGGAAAGTAGAGCTCGATATGGGGATAGGGAAAGTAGAGCTCGATATGGAGATAGGGAAATTAGAACTCGATATAGGGATAGGGAAATAAAAGCTCGATCTGTGGATTGGGAAAGTAGAGCTCGATATGGAGATAGGGAAAGTAGAGCTCAGGACAGGGATAGGGACAGTAGAGCACGATACGTGGATAGGGAAAGTAGAGATCGATACGCGGGTAGGGAATGTAGAGCTCGATATGGAGATAGGGAAAGTAGAGCTCGATATGGGGATACGGAAAGTAGAGCTCGATATGGGTATAGGGAAAGTAGAGATCGATACGTGGATAGGGAAAGTAGAGCTTTATATGGGGATAGGGAAATTTGAGCTCGATATGGGGATAAGGAAAGTAGAGCTTTATATAGGGATAGGGAAAGTAGAGCTCAATACGCAGATAGGGAAAGTAAAGCTCGATACGGGGCTAGGGAAAGTAGAGCTCGATACACGGATAGGGAAAATAGAGCTCCATACACAGATAGGGAAAGTAGAGCTTGATACACAGATAGGGAAAGTAGTGCTCGAGATGCGTTTAGGGAAAATAGAGCCCGAGATGCGGATAGGGAAAGTAGAGCTCAATACGGGGCTGGGAAAGTAGAGCTCGATACGCAGATAGGAAAAGTAGAGATTGAGACACGGAGAGGGAAAGTAGAGCTCGATATGGGGATAGGGAAAGTAGAGCTCGTTATGGTGATAGGGAAAGTAGAGCTCGATACACAGATAGGGAAAGTAGTGCTCGAGATGCGTTTAGGGAAAATAGAGCTCGAGATGCAGATAGGGAAAGTAGAGCTCAAAACGGGGCTGGGAAAGTAGAGCTCGATACGCAGACAGGAAAAGTAGAGCTTGAGACACGGATAGGGAAAGTAGAGCTCGATATGGGGATAGGGAAAGTAGAGCTCGGGATGGGGATAGGGAAATTAGAGCTCGATACACAGATAGGGAAAGTGGAGCTCGATATGCGGATAGGGAAAGTAGAGCTCAATACGGGGATAGGGAAAGTAGAGCTCGATACGTGGATCGGGAAAGTAGGGCTCGATACTCGGAAAGGGAAAGTAGAGCTCGATAGGCGGATAGGGAAAGTAGAGCTCGATATGCGGAGAGGGAAAGTAGAGATCGATATGGCGATAGGGAAAGTAGAGCTCGATACACGGATAGGGAAAATAGAGTTCGATATGGAGATAGGGAAATTAGAAGTCGATATGGAGATAGGGAAAGTAGAGCTCGATATGGGGATAGACACAGTAGGGCTCGATATAGTGTTAGGGAAAGTAGAGCTCGATACGCGGATAGGGAAAGTAGAGCTCAATACGCGGATAGGGAAAGTAGAGCTCGATAGGCGGATAGGGAAAGTAGAGCTCAATACGCGGATAGGAAAAATAGAGCTCAATACGCAGATCGGAAAATTAGAGCTCGATATGGGGATAGCGAATGTAGAGCTGGATACGCGGATAGGGAGTGTAGAGCTCGATACCCGGATAGGGAAAGTAGAGCTCGGTATGGGGATAGGGAATTTAGAGCTCGATATGGGGATAGGGAAAGAAGAACTCGATACGCAGATAGGGAAAGTAGAGCTCGATATGGGGATAGGGTAAGTAGAACTCGATATGGGGATAGGGAAATTAGAACTCGATACGCGGATAGGGAAAGTAGAGCTCGATAGGCGGATAGGGAAAGTAGAGCTCAATACGCAGATAGGGAAAGTAGAGCTCGATAGGCGGATAGGGAAAGTAGAGCTCAATAAGCGGATAGGAAAAGTAGAGCTCAATATGGGGATAGCGAAAGTAGAGCTGGATACGCGGATAGGGAGTGTAGAGCTCGATATGGAGATAGGGAAAGTAGAGCTCGATATGGGGATACAGAAAGTAGAGCTCGATATGGGGATAGGCAAAGTAGAGCTCGATATGGGCATAGGGAATGTAGAGATCGATATGGGGATAGGGAAATTAGACCTCGATACGCGAATAGGGAAAGTAGAGCTCGATATGGGGATAGGGAAAGTAGAGCTCGATATGGAGATAGGGAAATTAGAACTCGATATAGGGATAGGGAAATAAAAGCTCGATCTGGGGATTGGGAAAGTAGAGCTCGATATGGAGATAGGGAAAGTAGAGCTCGGGACGGGGATAGGGACAGTAGAGCACGATACGTGGATAGGGAAAGTAGAGATCGATACGCGGGTAGGGAAAGTAGAGCTCGATATGGAGATAGGGAAAGTAGAGCTCGATATGGGGATACGGAAAGTAGAGCTCGATATGGGTATAGGGAAAGTAGAGCTCGATACGCGGATAGGGAAAGTAGAGCTTTATATGGGGATAGGGAAATTTGAGCTCGATATGGGGATAGGGAAAGTAGACCTTTATATGGGGATAGTGAACGTAGAGCTCAATACGCAGATACGGAAAGTAGAGCTCGATACGGGGCTAGGGAAAGTAGAGCTCGATACACGGATAGGGAAAATAGAGCTCGATACACAGATAGGGAAAGTAGAGCTCGATACACAGATAGGGAAAGTAGTGCTCGAGATGCGTTTAGGGAAAAGAGAGCTCGAGATACGGATAGGGAAAGTAGAACTCAATACGAGGCTGGGAAAATAGAGCTCGATACGCAGATAGGAAAAGTAGAGATTGAGACACGGATAGGGAAAGTAGAGCTCGATATGGGGATAGGGAAAGTAGAGCTCGGGATGGGGATAGGGAAAGTAAAGCTCGATACACAGATAGGGAAAGTAGTGCTCGAGATGCGTTTAGGGAAAATAGAGCTCAAGATGCGGATAGGGAAAGTAGAGCTCAATACGGGGCTGGGAAAGTAGAGCTCGATACGCAGACATGAAAAGTAGAGCTTGAGACACGGATAGGAAAAGTAGAGCTCGATATGCGGATAGGGAAAGTAGAGCTTTATATGGGGATAGGGAAATTAGAGCTCGATATGGGGATAGGGAAAGTAGAGCTTGATATGGGGATAGGGAAAGTAGTGCTCGATATGGGGATAGGGAAAGTAGAGCTTGAGATGAGGTTAGGGAAAATAGAGCTCGAGATGCGGAAAGGGAAAGTAGAGCTCAATACGGGGATAGGGAAAGTAGAGCTCGATACGCGGAAAGGGAAAGTAGAGCTCGATATGCGGATAGGGAAAGTAGAGCTCAATACGGGGATAGGGAAAGTAGAGCTCGATACGCGGATAGGGAATGTAGAGCTCGATATGCGGATACGAAAAGTAGAGCTCGATATGTGGACAGGGAAAACAGAGCTCGATACACAGATAAGGAGAGTACAGCTTGGGACAGGGATAGGGAAAGTAGAGCTCGAGATGCGGATAGGGAAAGTAGAGCTCGATACGTGGATCGGGAAAGTAGGGCTCGATACGCGAATAGGGAAAGTAGAGCTCGATACGCGGATAGGGAAAGTAGAGCTCGATATGCGGATAGGGAAAGTAGAGCTCGATATGGTGATAGGGAAAGTAGAGCTCGATACACGGATAGGGAAAGTAGAGCTCGATATGGGGATAGGGAAAGTAGAGCTCGATACGCGGATAGGGAAAGTAGAGCTCGATATGGAGATACGGAAATTAGAAGTCGATATGGAGACAGGGAAAGTAGAGCTCGATATGGGGATAGAGACAGTAGAGCTCGATATAGGGATAGGGAATGTAGAGCTCGATACGCGGATAGGGAAACTAGAGCTCAATACGCGGATAGGAAAAGTAGAGCTTGATACAGGGATAGGGAAAGAAGAGCTCGATACGGGGATAGGGAAAGTGGAGCTCGATATGCGGATAGGGAAAGTAGAGCTCAATACGCAGATAGGAAAAGTAGAGATCGATACGGGGATAGGGAAAGTGGAGCTCGATACGCGAATTGGGAAAGTAGAGCTCGATATGGAGATAGGGAAATTAGAACTCGATATGGGGATAGGGAAAGTAGAGATCGATATGGGGATAGGCACAGTAGAGCTCGATATAGGATTAGGGAAAGTAGAGCTCAATACGCAGATAGGGAAAGTAGAGCTCGATAGGCGGATAGGGAAAGTAGAGCTCAATAAGCGGATAGGAAAAGTAGAGCTCGATATGCGGATAGGGAAAGTAGAGCTCAATGCGGGGATAGGGAAAGTAGAGCTCGATATGCGGATAGGGAATGTAGAGCTCGATATGCGGATACGAAAAGTAGAGCTCGATATGTGGACAGGGAAAACAGAGCTCGATACACAGATAGGGAAAGTACAGCTTGGGACAGGGATAGGGAAAGTAGAGCTCGAGATGCAGATAGGGAAAGTAGAGCTCGATACGTGGATCGGGAAAGTAGGGCTCGATACGCGGATAGGGAAAGTAGAGCTCGATACGGGGATAGGGAAAGTAGAGCTCGATATGCGGATAGGGAAAGTAGAGCTCGATATGGTGATAGGGAAAGTAGAGCTCGATACACGGATAGGGAAAGTAGAGCACGATACGGGGATAGGGAAAGTAGAGCTCGATACGCGAATAGGGAAAGTAGAGCTCGATATGGAGATACGGAAATTAGAAGTCGATATGGAGATAGGGAAAGTAGAGCTCGATATGGGATAGAGACAGTAGAGCTCGATATACGGATAGGGAAAGTAGAGCTCGATAGGCGGATAGGGAAACTAGAGCTCAATACGCGGATAGGGAAAGTAGAGCTCGATAGGCGGATAGGGAAAGTAGAGCTCAATACGCGGATAGGAAAAGTAGAGCTCAATATGCAGATCGGAAAATTAGAGCTCAATATGGGGATAGCGAAAGTAGAGCTGGATACGCGGATAGGGAGTGTAGAGCTCGATACCCGGATAGGGAAAGTAGAGCTCGGTATGGGGATAGGGAATTTAGAGCTCGAAATGGGGATAGGGAAAGAAGAACTCGATACGCAGATAGGGAAAGTAGAGCTCGATATGGGGATAGGGTAAGCAGAACTGGATATGGGGATAGGGAAATTAGAACTCGATATGCGGATAGGGAAAGTAGAGCTCGATATGGGGATAGGCACAGTAGAGCTCGATATAGGATTAGGGAAAGTAGAGCTCGATACGCGGATAGGGAAAGTAGAGCTCGATAGGCTGATAGGGAAAGTAGAGCTCAATACGCGGATAGGGAAAGTAGAGCTCGATAGGCGGATAGGGAAAGTAGAGCTCAATAAGTGGATAGGAAAATTAGAGCTCAATATGGGGATAGCGAAAGTAGAGCTGGATACGCGGATAGGGAGTGTAGAGCTCGATACGGGGATAGGGAAAGTAGAGGTCAATACGCGTGTAGGGAAAGTAGAGCTCGATATGGAGAGAGGGAAAGTAGAGCTCGATATGGGGATACAGAAAGTAGAGCTCGATATGGGGATAGGCAAAGTAGAGCTTGATATGGGCATAGGGAATGTAGAGCTATATATGGGGATAGGGAAAGTAGACCTCGATACGCGAAGAGGGAAAGTAGAGCTCGATATGGGGATAGGGAAAGTAGAGCTCGATATGGAGATAGGGAAATTAGAACTCGATATAGGGATAGGGAAATAAAAGCTCGATCTGTGGATTGGGAAAGTAGAGCTCGATATGGAGATAGGGAAAGTAGAGCTCAGGACAGGGATAGGGACAGTAGAGCACGATACGTGGATAGGGAAAGTAGAGATCGATACGCGGGTAGGGAATGTAGAGCTCGATATGGAGATAGGGAAAGTAGAGCTCGATATGGGGATACGGAAAGTAGAGCTCGATATGGGTATAGGGAAAGTAGAGATCGATACGCGGATAGGGAAAGTAGAGCTTTATATGGGGATAGGGAAATTTGAGCTCGATATGGGGATAAGGAAAGTAGAGCTTTATATAGGGATAGGGAAAGTAGAGCTCAATACGCAGATAGGGAAAGTAAAGCTCGATACGGGGCTAGGGAAAGTAGAGCTCGATACACGGATAGGGAAAATAGAGCTCCATACACAGATAGGGAAAGTAGAGCTTGATACACAGATAGGGAAAGTAGTGCTCGAGATGTGTTTAGGGAAAATAGAGCCCGAGATGCGGATAGGGAAAGTAGAGCTCAATACGGGGCTGGGAAAGTAGAGCTCGATACGCAGATAGGAAAAGTAGAGATTGAGACACGGAGAGGGAAAGTAGAGCTCGATATCGGGATAGGGAAAGTAGAGCTCGGGATGGGGATAGGGAAAGTAGAGCTCGATACACAGATAGGGAAAGTAGTGCTCGAGATGCGTTTAGGGAAAATAGAGCTCGAGATGCAGATAGGGAAAGTAGAGCTCAAAACGGGGCTGGGAAAGTAGAGCTCGATACGCAGACAGGAAAAGTAGAGCTTGAGACACGGATAGGGAAAGTAGAGCTCGATATGGGGATAGGGAAAGTAGAGCTCGGGATGGGGATAGGGAAATTAGAGCTCGATACACAGATAGGGAAAGTGGAGCTCGATATGCGGATAGGGAAAGTAGAGCTCAATACGGGGATAGGGAAAGTAGAGCTCGATACGTGGATCGGGAAAGTAGGGCTCGATACGCGGAAAGGGAAAGTAGAGCTCGATAGGCGGATAGGGAAAGTAGAGCTCGATATGCGGAGAGGGAAAGTAGAGATCGATATGGCGATAGGGAAAGTAGAGCTCGATACACGGATAGGGAAAATAGAGCTCGATATGGGGATAGGGAAAGTAGAGCTCAATACACAGATAGGGAAAGTAGAGCTCGATACGCGGATAGGGAAAGTAGAGCTCGATATGCAGATACGAAATGTAGAGCTCGATATGTGGACAGGGAAAACAGAGCTCGATACGCAGATAGAGAAAGTACAGCTTGGGACAGGGATAATGAAAGTAGAGATCGAGATGCGGATAGGGAAAGTAGAGCTCGATACGCGGATCAGGAAAGTAGGGCTCGATACGCGGATAGGGAAAGTAGAGCTCGATACGCAAATCGGAAAATTAGAGCTCGATATGGGGATAGCGAAAGTAGAGCTGGATACGCGGATAGGGAGTGTAGAGCTCGATACCCGGATAGGGAAATTAGATCTCGATATGTGGATAGGGAAAGTAGAACTCGATACGCAGATAGGGAAAGTAGAGCTCGATATGGGGATAGGGAAAGTAGAACTCGATATGGGGATAGGGATAAGTAGAGCTCGATATTGAGATAGGGGAAGTAGAACTCGATATGGGGATAGGGAACGTAGAGCTCGATATGGGGATAGGCAAATTAGAGCTCGATATGGGGATAGGGAAAGTAGAGCTTGATATTGGGATAGGGAAAGTAGAGCTCGATTTGGGGAGAGGGAAAGTAGAGCTCGATACGCGGATAGGAAAAGTAGAGCTTGATATGGGGATAGGTAAAGTAGAGCTCGATATGGTGATTGGGAAAGTAGAGCTCGATATGGGGATAGGGAAAGTAGAGCTCGATATGGGTATAGGCAAAGTGGTGCTCGATATGGGGATAGGGAAAGTAGAGCTTGATATGGGGATAGGGAAAGTAGAGCTCGATATGCGGATAGGGAAAGTAGAGCTTTATATGGGGATAGGGAAATTAGAGCTCGATATGGGGATAGGGAAAGTAGAGCTCGATACAGTTCTAGGGAAAGTAGAGCTCGATACGCGCATAGGGAAAGTAGAGCTCGGTACGCAGATAGGGAATGTAGAGCTCGATATGCGGATAGGGAAAGTAGAGCTCGATATGGTGATAGGGAAATTAGAGCTCGATACGCGGATAGGGAAAATAGAGCTCGATACACAGATAGGGAAAGTAGAGCTCGATACACAGATAGGGAAAGTAGTGCTCGAGATGCGTTTAGGGAAATTAGAGCTCGAGATGCGGATAGGGAAAGTAGAACTCAATATGGGGCTGGGAAAGTAGAGATCGATACGCAGATAGAAAAAGTAAAGATTGAGACACGGATAGGGAAAGTAGAGCTCGATATGGGGATAGGGAAAGTAGAGCTCGGGATGGGGATAGGGAAAGTAGAGCTCGATACACAGATAGGGAAAGTAGTGCTCGAGATGCGTTTAGGGAAAATAGAGCTCGAGATGTGGATAGGGAAAGTAGAGCTCACTACGGGGGTGGGAAAGTAGAGCTCGATACGCAGACAACAAAAGTAGAGCTTGAGACATGGATAGGGAAAGTAGAGCTCGATATGGGGATAGGGAAAGTAGAGCTCGGGATGGGGATAGGGAAATTAGAGCTCGATACACAGATAGGGAAAGTAGAGCTCGATACGCGGGAAGGGAAAGTAGAGCTCGATACACAGATAGGGAAAGTGGAGCTCGATATGCGGATAGGGAAAGTAGAGCTCAATACGGGGATAGGGAAAGTAGAGCTCGATACGTGGATCGGGAAAGTAGGGCTCGATACGCGGAAAGGGAAAGTAGAGCTCGATAGGCGGATAGGGAAAGTAGAGCTCGATATGCGGATAGGGAAAGTAGAGATCGATATGGCGATAGGGAAACTAGAGCTCGATACACGGATAGGGAAAGTAGAGCTCGATATGGGGATAGGGAAAGTAGAGCTCGATACGCGGATAGGGAAAGTAGAGCTCGATATGGAGATAGGGAAATTAGAAGTCGATATGGAGATAGGGAAAGTAGAGCTCGATATGGGGATAGACACAGTAGGGCTCGATATAGGGTTAGGGAAAGTAGAGCTCGATACGCGGATAGGGAAAGTAGAGCTCAATACGCGGATAGGGAAAGTAGAGCTCGATAGGCGGATAGGGAAAGTAGAGCTCAATAAGCGGATAGGAAAAGTAGAGCTCAAAACGCAGATCGGAAAATTAGAGCTCGATATGGGGATTGCGAATGTAGAGCTGGATACGCGGATAGGGAGTGTAGAGCTCGATACCCGGATAGGGAAAGAAGAGCTCGGTATGGGGATAGGGAATTTAGAGCTCGATATGGGGATAGGGAAAGAAGAACTCGATACGCAGATAGGGAAATTAGAGCACGATATGGGGATAGGGTAAGTAGAACTCTATATGGGGATAGGGAAATTAGAACTCGATATGGGGTAGGGAAAGTAGAGCTCGATATGGGGATAGGCACAGTAGAGCTCGATATAGGATTAGGGAAAGTAGAGCTCGATAGGCGGATAGGGAAAGTAGAGCTCAATACGCGGATAGGGAAAGTAGAGCTCGATAGGCGGATAGGGAAAGTAGAGCTCAATAAGCGGATAGGAAAAGTAGAGCTCAATATGGGGATAGCGAAAGTAGAGCTGGATACGCTGATAGGGAGTGCAGAGCTCGATAGGCGGATAGGGAAAGTAGAGCTCGATATGGAGATAGGGAAATTAGAAGTCGATATGGAGATAGGGAAATTAGAACTCGATATAGGGATAGGGAAATAAAAGCTCGATCTGGGGATTGGGAAAGTAGAGCTCGATATGGAGATAGGGAAAGTAGAGCTCGGGACGGGGATAGGGACAGTAGAGCACGATACGTGGATAGGGAAAGTAGAGATCGATACGCGGGTAGGGAAAGTAGAGCTCGATATGGAGATAGGGAAAGTAGAGCTCGATATGGGGATACGGAAAGTAGAGCTCGATATGGGTATAGGGAAAGGAGAGCTCGATACGCGGATAGGGAAAGTAGAGCTTTATATGGGGATAGGGAAATTTGAGCTCGATATGGGGATAAGGAAAGTAGAGCTTTATATAGGGATAGGGAAAGTAGAGCTCAATACGCAGATAGGGAAAGTAGAGCTCGATACGGGGCTAGGGAAAGTAGAGCTCGATACACGGATAGGGAAAATAGAGCTCGATACACAGATAGGGAAAGTAGAGCTTGATACACAGATAGGGAAAGTAGTGCTTGAGATGCGTTTAGGGAAAATAGAGCCCGAGATGCGGATAGGGAAAGTAGAACTCAATACGGGGCTGGGAAAGTAGAGCTCGATACGCAGATAGGAAAAGTAGAGATTGAGACACGGACAGGGAAAGTAGAGCTCGATATGGGGATAGGGAAAGTAGAGCTCGGGATGGGGATAGGGAAAGTAGAGCTCGATACGCGGATAGGGAAAGTAGAGCTCAATACGCGGATAGCGAAAGTAGAGTTCGATACGGGGATAGGGAAAGTAGAGGTCAATACGCAGGTAGGGAAAGTAGAGCTCAATATGGAGATAGGGAAAGTAGAGTTAGTTATGGGGATAGAGAAAGTAGAGCTCGATATGGGGATAGGCAAAGTAGAGCTCGATATGGGGATAGGGAATGTAGAGCTCGATATGGGGATAGGGAAAGTAGACCTCGATACGCGGATAGGGAAAGTAGAGATCGATATGGGGATAGGGAAATTAGAGCTCGATATGGAGATAGGGAAATTACAACTCCATATAATGATAGGGAAATAAGAGCTCGATATGGGGATAGGGAAAGTAGAGCTCAATATGCGGATAGGGAAAGTAGAGCTCGATACTCGGATAGGGAAAGTAGAGCTTTATATGGGGATAGGGAAATTTGAGCTAGATATGGGGATAGGGAAAGTAGAGCTTTATATGGGGATAGCGAAAGTAGAGCTCAATACGCAGATAGGGAAAGTAGAGCTCGATATGGGGCCAGGGAAATTAGAGCTTGATACGCGGATAGGGAAAATAGATCTCGATACACAGATAGCGAAAGTAGAGCTCGATACACAGATAGGGAAAGTAGTGCTCGAGATGCGTTTAGGGAAATTAGAGCTCGAGATGCGGATAGGGAAAGTAGAACTCAATACGGGGCTGGGAAAGTAGAGCTCGATACGCAGATAGAAAAAGTAGAGATTGAGACATGGATAGGGAAAGTAGAGCTCGATATGGGGATAGGGAAAGTAGAGCTCGGGATGGGGATAGGGAAAGTAGAGCTCGATACACAGATAGGGAAAGTAGTGCTCGAGATGCGTTTAGGGAAAATAGAGCTCGAGATGTGGATAGGGAAAGTAGAGCTCAATACGGGGCTGGGAAAGTAGAGCTCGATACACAGACAAGAAAAGTAGAGCTTGAGACACGGATAGGGAAAGTAGAGCTCGATATGGGGATAGGGAAAGTAGAGCTCGGGAGGGGGATAGGGAAAGTAGAGCTCGATACACAGAGAGGGAAAGTAGAGCTCGATACGCGGATAGGGAAAGTAGAGATCAATACGCGGATAGGGAAAGTAGAGCTCGATACGGGGATAGGGAAAGTAGAGCTCGATACGGGGATAGGGAAAGTAGAGCTCGATATGGAGATAGGGAAATTAGAAGTCGATATGGGGATAGGGAAAGTAGAGCTCGATATGGGGATAGGGAAAGTAGAGCTCGATACGGGGATAGGGAAAGTAGAGCACGATACGCGGATGGGGAAAGTAGAGCTCGATAGGCGGATAGGAAAAGTAGAGCTCCATACGCGGATAGGGAAAGTAGAGCTCGATAGGCGGATAGGGAAAGTAGAACTCAATACGCAGATAGGAAAAGTAGAGCTCGATACGCAGATCGGAAAATTCGAGCTCGATATGGGGATAGTGAAAGTAGAGCTGGATACGCGGAAAGGGAGCGTAGAACTCGATACCCGGATAGAGCTCGATATGGGGATAGGGAAAGTAGAACTCGATATGGGGATAGTGAAAGTAGAGCTCGATATGGAGATAGGGAAAGTAGAACTCGATATGGGGATAGGGAATGTAGTGCTTGATATGGGGATAGGCAAATTAGAGCTCGATATGGGGATAGGGAAAGTAGAGCTTGATATTGGGATAGGGAAAGTAGAGCTCGATTTGGGGATAGGGAAAGTAGAGCTCGATACACGGATAGGTAAAGTAGAGCTTGATATGGGGATAGGGAAAGTAGAGCTCGATATGGTGATAGGGAAAGTAGAGCTCGATATGGGGATAGGGAAAGTAGAGCTCGATATGGGAATAGGCAAAGTAGTGCTCGATATGGGGCTAGGGAAAGTAGAGCTCAATACGGGGATAGGGAAAGTAGGGCTTCAGATGCGGTTATGGAAAATAGAGCTCGAGATGCGGATACGAAAAGTAGACTCGAGACACAGATAGGGAAAGTAGAGCTCGAAATGGGGATAGGGAAAGTAGAGCTCGGGATTGGGATAGCGAAAGTAGAGCTCGATACGCAGATAGGGAAAGTAGAGCTCGATACACAGATAGGGAAAGTAGAGCTCAATATGGGGATAGGGAATGTAGAGCTCGATATGGAGATAGGGAAATTAGAGCTCAATACGCGGATAGGGAAATTAGAGCTCAATGCACGGTTAGGGAAATAGAGCTCGCGATACAGATACGAAAAGTAGAGCTCAATATGTGGACAGGGAAAGTAGAGCTCGATACACGGATAGGTAAAATAGAGCTCGATACGCAGATAGGGAAAGTAGAGCTCGATACACAGATAGGGAAAGTAGAGCTGGAGACAGGGATAGGGAAAGTAGAGCTCAATACGAGGATAGGGAAAGTAGAGCTCGATATGGAGATAGGGAAATTAGAGCTCAATACATGGATAGGGAAATTAGAGCTCAAAATGCGGTTAGGGAAATAGAGCTCGAGATACGGATACGAAAAGTAGAGCTCGAGATGCGGAGAGGGAAAGTAGAGCTCGATATGTGTTAAGAGAAAGTAGAGGTCGATACGCGGATAGGGAAAGTAGAGCTCGAGACACTGATAGGGAAAGTGGAGCTCGATACGGGAATAGGGAAAGTATAGCTCGGGATGGAGATAGGGAAAGTAGAGCTCGATACCCAGATAGGGAAAGTAGAGTTCGATACGCGGATAGGGAAAGTAGAGCTCAATACGGGGATAGGGAAAGTAGAGCTCTATACGCGAATAGGGAAAGTAGAGCTTGATATGTGGATATGAAAAGGAGAGCTCGATATGTGGACAGAAAAAATAGAGCTCGATACGTGGATAGGGAAAGTAGAGCTTGGGACAGGGATAGGGAAAGTAGAGCTCGAGATGCGGATAGGGAAAGTAGAGCTCTATACGAGGATAGGGAAAGTAGAGCTCGATACGCGGATAGGGAATGTAGAGCTCAATATGCGGATAGGGAAAGTAGAGCTCGATACGTGGATAGGGAAAGTAGAGCTCGATATGCGGATAGGGAAAGTAGAACTCGATATGCGGATAGGGAAAGTAGAGCTAGATATGGTGATAGGGAAAGTAGTGCTCGATACGTGGATAGGGAAAGTAAAGCTCCTTGCGGGGATAGGGAAAGTAGAGCTCGATATGCGGATAGCGAAAGAAGTGCTTGATATGGTGATAGGGATAGTAGAGCTCGATACACGGATAGGGAAAGTAGAGCTCGATACGTGGATAGGGAAAGTAAAGCTCGATACGGGGATAGGGAAAGTAGAGCTCGATACGCAGATATGGAAACTCGAGCTCGATATGGGGTTAGGGAAAGTAGAACTCGATACGCGGATAGGGAATGTAGAGCTCAATATGCGGATAGGGAAAGTAGAGCTCGATACGTGGATAGGGAAAGTAGAGCTCGATATGCGGATAGGGAAAGTAGAACTCGATATGCGGATAGGGAAAGTAGAGCTAGATATGGTGATAGGGAAAGTAGTGCTCGATACGTGGATAGGGAAAGTAAAGCTCCTTGCGGGGATAGGGAAAGTAGAGCTCGATATGCGGATAGCGAAAGAAGTGCTTGATATGGTGGTAGGGATAGTAGAGCTCGATACACGGATAGGGAAAGTAGAGCTCGATACGTGGATAGGGAAAGTAAAGCTCGATACGGGGATAGGGAAAGTAGAGCTCGATACGCAGATATGGAAACTCGAGCTCGATATGGGGTTAGGGAAAGTAGAACTCGATACGCGGATAGGGAAAGTAGAGCTTGAGATGAGTTTAGGGAAAATAGAGCTCGAAATGCGGAAAGGGAAATTAGAACTCAATACGGGGATAGGGAAAGTAGAGCTCAATACGCGGATAGGGAAAGTAGAGCTCGATATACAGATAGGGAAAGTAGAGCTCGATATGCGGATAGGGAAAGTAGAGCTCAATACGGGGATAGGGAAAGTAGAGCTCGATACGCGGATAGGGAAAATAGAGCTCGATACACAGATAGGGAAAGTAGAGCTCGATATGCGGATAGGGAAAGTAGAGCTCAATAAGCGGATAGGGAAAGTAGAGCTTGATACGTGGATAAGGAAAGTAGAGCTCGATAGGCGGATCGGGAAAGTAGGGCTCGATACGCGGATAGGGAAAGTAGTGCTCGAGATGCGTTTAGGGAAATTAGAGCTCGAGATGTGGATAGGGAAAGTAGAACACAATACGGGGCTGGGAAAGTAGAGCTCGATACGCAGATAGAAAAAGTAGAGATTGAGACACGGATAGGGAAAGTAGAGCTCGATATGGGGATAGGGAAAGTAGAGCTCGGGATGGGGATAGGGAAAGTAGAGCTCGATACACAGATAGGGAAAGTAGTGCTCGAGATGCGTTTAGGGAAAATAGAGCTCGAGATGTGGATAGGGAAAGTAGAGCTCAATACGGGGCTGGGAAAGTAGAGCTCGATATGCAGACAAGAAAAGTAGAGCTTGAGACACGGATAGGGAAAGTAGAGCTCGATATGGGGATAGGGAAAGTAGAGCTCGGGAAGGGGATAGGGAAAGTAGAGCTCGATACACAGAGAGGGAAAGTAGAGCTCGATACACGGATAGGGAAAGTAGAGATCAATACGCGGATAGGGAAAGTAGAGCTCGATACGGGGATAGGGAAAGTAGAGCTCGATACTTGGATAGGGAAAGTAGAGCTCGATATGGAGATAGGGAAATTAGAAGTCGATATGGGGATAGGGAAAGTAGAGCTCGATATGGGGTTAGGGAAAGTAGAGCTCGATACGGGGATAGGGAAAGTAGAGCTCGATACGCGGATGGGGAAAGTAGAGCTCGATAGGCGGATAGGAAAAGTAGAGCTCCATACGCGGATAGGGAAAGTAGAGCTCGATACGCAGATCGGAAAATTAGAGCTCAATATGGGGATAGCGAAAGTAGAGCTGGATACGCGGAAAGGGAGCGTAGAACTCGATACCCGGATAGGGAAAGTAGAGCTCGATATGGGGATTGGGAAATTAGAGCTCGATACGGAGATAGGGAAAGTAGAACTCGATACGCAGATAGGGAATGTGGAGCTCGATATGGGGAAAGGGAAAGTAGAACTCGATATGGGGATAGTGAAAGTAGAGCTCGATATGGAGATAGGGAAAGTAGAACTCGATATGGGGATAGGGAACGTAGAGCTTGATATGGGGATAGGCAAATTAGAGCTCGATATGGGGATAGGGAAAGTAGAGCTTGATATTGGGATAGGGAAAGTAGAGCTCGATTTGGGGATAGGGAAAGTAGAGCTCGATACGCGGATAGGAAAAGTAGAGCTTGATATGGGGATAGGGAAAGTAGAGCTCGATATGGTGATAGAGAAAGTAGAGCTCGATATGGGGATAGGGAAAGTAGAGCTCGATATGGGAATAGGCAAAGTAGTGCTCGATATGGGGCTAGGGAAAGTAGAGCTCAATACGGGGATAGGGAAAGTAGGGCTTGAGATGTGGTTATGGAAAATAGAGCTCGAGATGCGGATACGAAAAGTAGACTCGAGACACAGATAGGGAAAGTAGAGCTCGAAATGGGGATAGGGAAAGTAGAGCTCGGGATGGGGATAGGGAAAGTAGAGCTCGATACGCGGATAGGGAAAGTAGAGCTCGATACACAGATAGGGAAAGTAGAGCTCAATACGGGGATAATGAATGTAGAGCTCGATATGGAGATAGGGAAATTAGAGCTCAATACGCGGATAGGGAAATTAGAGCTCAATGCACGGTTAGGGAAATAGAGCTCGCGATACAGATACGAAAAGTAGAGCTCGATATGTGGACAGGGAAAGTAGAGCTCGATACACGGATAGGGAAAATAGAGCTCGATACGCAGATAGGGAAAGTAGAGCTCGATACATAGATAGGGAAAGTAGAGCTGGAGATACGGATAGGGAAAGTAGAGCTCAATACGGGGATAGGGAAAGTAGAGCTCGATATGGAGATAGGGAAATTAGAGCTCAATACATGGATAGGGAAATTAGAGCCCAAAATGCGGTTAGGGAAATAGAGCTCGAGATACGGATACGAAAAGTAGAGCTCGAGATGCGGAGAGGGAAAGTAGAGCTCGATATGTGTTAAGAGAAAGTAGAGGTCGATACGCGGATAGGGAAAGTAGAGCTCGAGACACTGATAGGGAAAGTGGAGCTCGATACGGGAATAGGGAAAGTAGAGCTCGGGATGGAGATAGGGAAAGTAGAGCTCGATACCCAGATAGGGAAAGTAGAGCTCGATATGCGGATAGGGAAAGTAGAGCTCAATACGGGGATAGGGAAAGTAGAGCTCTATACGCGAATAGGGAAAGTAGAGCTCGATATGTGGATATGAAAAGGAGAGCTCGATATGTGGACAGAAAAAATAGAGCTCGATACGTGGATAGGGAAAGTAGAGCTTGGGACAGGGATAGGGAAAGTAGAGCTCGAGATGCGGATAGGGAAAGTAGAGCTCTATACGTGGATAGGGAAAGTAGAGCTCGATACGCGGATAGGGAATGTAGAGCTCAATATGCGGATAGGGAAAGTAGAGCTCGATACGTGGATAGGGAAAGTAGAGCTCGATATGCGGATAGGGAAAGTAGAACTCGATATGCGGATAGGGAAAGTAGAGCTAGATATGGTGATAGGGAAAGTAGTGCTCGATACGTGGATAGGGAAAGTAAAGCTCGTTGCGGGGATAGGGAAAGTAGAGCTCGATATGCGGATAGGGAAAGAAGTGCTTGATATGGTGATAGGGATAGTAGAGCTCGATATGCGGATAGGGAAAGTAGAGCTCGATACGTGGATAGGGAAAGTAAAGCTCGATACGGGGATAGGGAAAGTAGAGCTCGATATGCGGATAGGGAAAGTAGAGATCGAAATGGGGCGAGGGAAAGTAGAGCTCGATACGCAGATATGGAAACTAGAGCTCGATATGGGGTTAGGGAAAGTAGAACTCGATACGCGGATAGGGAAAGTAGAGCTTGAGATGAGTTTAGGGAAAATAGAGCTCGAGATGCGGAAAGGGAAATTAGAGCTCAATACGGGGATAGGGAAAGTAGAGCTCAATACGCGGATAGGGAAAGTAGAGCTCGATACACAGATAGGGAAAGTAGAGCTCGATATGCGGATAGGGAAAGTAGAGCTCAATACGGGGATAGGGAAATTAGAGCTCGATACGCGGATAGGGAAAGTAGAGCTCGATACACAGATAGGGAAAGTAGAGCTCGATATGCGGATAGGGAAAGTAGAGCTCAATACGGGGATAGGGAAAGTAGAGCTCGATACGCGTATCAGGAAAGTAGAGCTCGATACGCGGATCGGGAAAGTAGGGCTCGATACGCGGATAGGGAAAGTAGAGCTCGATATGGTGATAGGGAAAGTAGAGCTCGATACACGGATAGGGAAAGTAGAGCTCGATATGGGGATTGGGAAATTAGAGCTCGATACGGAGATAGGGAAAGTAGAACTCGATACGCAGATAGGGAATGTGGAGCTCGATATGGGGAAAGGGAAAGTAGAACTCGATATGGGGATAGTGAAAGTAGAGCTCGATATGGAGATAGGGAAAGTAGAACTCGATATGGGGATAGGGAACGTAGAGCTTGATATGGGGATAGGCAAATTAGAGCTCGATATGGGGATAGGGAAAGTAGAGCTTGATATTGGGATAGGGAAAGTAGAGCTCGATTTGGGGATAGGGAAAGTAGAGCTCGATACGCGGATAGGAAAAGTAGAGCTTGATATGGGGATAGGGAAAGTAGAGCTCGATATGGTGATAGAGAAAGTAGAGCTCGATATGGGGATAGGGAAAGTAGAGCTCGATATGGGAATAGGCAAAGTAGTGCTCGATATGGGGCTAGGGAAAGTAGAGCTCGAAATGGGGATAGGGAAAGTAGAGCTCGGGATGGGGATAGGGAAAGTAGAGCTCGATACGCGGATAGGGAAAGTAGAGCTCGATACACAGATAGGGAAAGTAGAGCTCAATACGGGGATAATGAATGTAGAGCTCGATATGGAGATAGGGAAATTAGAGCTCAATACGCGGATAGGGAAATTAGAGCTCAATGCACGGTTAGGGAAATAGAGCTCGCGATACAGATACGAAAAGTAGAGCTCGATATGTGGACAGGGAAAGTAGAGCTCGATACACGGATAGGGAAAATAGAGCTCGATACGCAGATAGGGAAAGTAGAGCTCGATACATAGATAGGGAAAGTAGAGCTGGAGATACGGATAGGGAAAGTAGAGCTCAATA
Source organism: Carcharodon carcharias (assembly GCF_017639515.1). Lineage (NCBI taxonomy): Eukaryota > Metazoa > Chordata > Chondrichthyes > Lamniformes > Lamnidae > Carcharodon > Carcharodon carcharias. Next base: position 47,829,398 of record NC_054471.1, on the reverse strand, counting down.
CGGGGATAGGGAAAGTAGAGCTCGATATGGAGATAGGGAAATTAGAGCTCAATACATGGATAGGGAAATTAGAGCCCAAAATGCGGTTAGGGAAATAGAGCTCGAGATACGGATACGAAAAGTAGAGCTCGAGATGCGGAGAGGGAAAGTAGAGCTCGATATGTGTTAAGAGAAAGTAGAGGTCGATACGCGGATAGGGAAAGTAGAGCTCGAGACACTGATAGGGAAAGTGGAGCTCGATACGGGAATAGGGAAAGTAGAGCTCGGGATGGAGATAGGGAAAGTAGAGCTCGATACCCAGATAGGGAAAGTAGAGCTCGATATGCGGATAGGGAAAGTAGAGCTCAATACGGGGATAGGGAAAGTAGAGCTCTATACGCGAATAGGGAAAGTAGAGCTCGATATGTGGATATGAAAAGGAGAGCTCGATATGTGGACAGAAAAAATAGAGCTCGATACGTGGATAGGGAAAGTAGAGCTTGGGACAGGGATAGGGAAAGTAGAGCTCGAGATGCGGATAGGGAAAGTAGAGCTCTATACGTGGATAGGGAAAGTAGAGCTCGATACGCGGATAGGGAATGTAGAGCTCAATATGCGGATAGGGAAAGTAGAGCTCGATACGTGGATAGGGAAAGTAGAGCTCGATATGCGGATAGGGAAAGTAGAACTCGAGATGCGGATAGGGAAAGTAGAGCTAGATATGGTGATAGGGAAAGTAGTGCTCGATACGTGGATAGGGAAAGTAAAGCTCGATACGGGGATAGGGAAAGTAGAGCTCGATATGCGGATAGGGAAAGTAGAGATCGAAATGGGGCGAGGGAAAGTAGAGCTCGATACGCAGATATGGAAACTAGAGCTCGATATGGGGTTAGGGAAAGTAGAACTCGATACGCGGATAGGGAAAGTAGAGCTTGAGATGAGTTTAGGGAAAATAGAGCTCGAGATGCGGAAAGGGAAATTAGAGCTCAATACGGGGATAGGGAAAGTAGAGCTCAATACGCGGAATGGGAAAGTAGAGCTCGATACACAGATAGGGAAAGTAGAGCTCGATATGCGGATAGGGAAAGTAGAGCTCAATACGGGGATAGGGAAATTAGAGCTCGATACGCGGATAGGGAAAGTAGAGCTCGATACACAGATAGGGAAAGTAGAGCTCGATATGCGGATAGGGAAAGTAGAGCTCAATACGGGGATAGGGAAAGTAGAGCTCGATACGCGTATCAGGAAAGTAGAGCTCGATACGCGGATCGGGAAAGTAGGGCTCGATACGCGGATAGGGAAATTAGAGCTCGATATGGTGATAGGGAAAGTAGAGCTCGATACACGGATAGGGAAAGTAGAGCTCGATATGGGGATAGGGAAAGTAGAGATCAATACGCGGATAGGGAAAGTAGAGCTCGATATGGAGATAGGAAAAGTAGAGCTCGATATGGTGATAGGGAAGTAGAGCTCGATACACGGATAGGGAAAGTGGAGCACGATACGTGGATAGGGAAAGTAGAGATCAATACGCGGATAGGGAAAGTAGAGCTCAATATGGAGATAGGGAAAGTAGAGCTCGATAAGAGGATACGGAAAGTAGAGCTCGATATGGGGATAGGCAAAGTAGAGCTCGATATCGGGTAGGGAAAGTAGAGATCGATATGGCGATAGGGAAGTAGAGCTCGATACGCGGATAGGGAAAGTAGAGCTCGATATGGGGATAGGGAAATTAGAGCTCGATATGGAGATAGGGAAATTAGAACTCGATATGGTGATAGGGAAAGTAGAGCTCGATATGGGGATAGGCACAGTAGAGCTCGATATAGGGAAAGGGAAATAAGAGCTCTATCTGGGGATAGGGAAAGTAGAGCTCGATATGGGGATACGGAACGTTGAGCTCGATATGGGGATAGGGAAAGTAGAGCTCAATACGCGGATAGGGAAAGTAGAGCTTTATATGGGGATAGGGAAATTAGAGCTCGATATGGGGATAAGGAAAGTAGAGCTCGATACGGGGCTAGGGAAAGTAGAGCTTGATACGCAGATAGGGAAAATAGAGCTCGATACACAGATAGGGAAAGTAGAGTTCGATGCACAGATAGGGAAAGTAGTGCTCGAGATGCGTTTAGGGAAAATAGAGCTCGAGATACGGATAGGGAAAGTAGAGCTCAATACAGGGCTGGGAAAGTAGAGCTCGATACACAGATAGGAAAAGTAGAATTTGACACACGGATAGAGAAAAATAGAGCTCGATATGGGGATAGGGAAAGTAGAGTTCGATACGCGGATAGGGAAAGTAGAGCTCAATACGCGGATAGCGAAAGTAGAGTTCGATACGGGGACAGGGAAAGTAGAGGTCAATGCGCGGGTAGGGAAAGTAGAGCTCGATATGGAAATAGGGAAAGTAGAGCTCGATACGCGGATAGGGAAAGTAGAGCTCGATATGGGGATAGGGAAATTAGAGCTCGATATGGAGATAGGGAAATTAGAACTCGATATGGTGATAGGGAAAGTAGAGCTCGATATGGGGAAAGGGAAATAAGAGCTCGATCTGGGGATAGGGAAAGTAGAGCTCGATATAGGGATACGGAAAGTAGAGCTCGATATGGGGATAGGGAAATTAGAGCTCGATACGCGGATCGGGAAAGTAGGGCTCGATACGCGGATAGGGAAAGTAGAGCTCGATACGCAGATAGGGAAAGTAGAGCTCGATATGGTGATAGGGAAAGTAGAGCTCGATACACGGATAGGGAAAGTAGAGCTCGATATGGGGATAGGGAAAGTAGAGATCAATACGCGGATAGGGAAAGTAGAGCTCAATATGGAGATAGGGAAAGTAGAGCTCGATAAGAGGATACGGAAAGTAGAGCTCGATATGGGGATAGGCAAAGTAGAGCTCGATATCGGGTAGGGAAAGTAGAGCTCGATAAGGAGATAGGAAAAGTAGAGCTCGATATGGTGATAGGCAAGTAGAGCTCGATAAACAGATAGGGAAAGTGGAGCACGATACGTGGATAGGGAAAGTAGAGATCAATACGCGGATAGGGAAAGTAGAGCTCCATATGGAGATAGGGAAAGTAGAGCTCGATGCACAGATAGGGAAAGTCGTGCTCGAGATGCGTTTAGGGAAAATAGAGCTCGAGATGCGGATAGGGAAAGTAGAGCTCAATAGGGGGCTGGGAAAGTAGAGCTCGATACGCAGATAGGAAAAGTAGAATTTGACACACGGATAGGGAAAGTAGAGCTCGATATGGGGATAGGGAAAGTAGAGCTCGGGATGGGGATAGGGAAAGTAGAGTTCGATACGCGGATAGGGAAAGTAGAGCTCAATACGCGGATAGCGAAAGTAGAGTTCGATACGGGGATAGGGAAAGTAGAGGTCAATGCGCGGGTAGGGAAAGTAGAGTTTGATATGGAAATAGGGAAAGTAGAGCTCGATACGCGGATAGGGAAAGTAGAGCTCGATATGGGGATAGGGAAATTAGAGCTCGATATGGAGATAGGGAAATTAGAACTCGATATGGTGATAGGGAAAGTAGAGCTCGATATGGGGATAGGCACAGTAGAGCTCGATATAGGGAAAGGGAAATAAGAGCTCGATCTGGGGATAGGGAAAGTAGAGCTCGATATGGGGATACGGAAAGTAGAGCTCGATATGGGGATAGGGAAAGTAGAGCTCGATACGCGGATAGGGAAAGTAGAGCTTTATATGGGGATAGGGAAATTAGAGCTCGATATGGGGATAGGGAAAGTAGAGCTCGATACGGGGCTAGGGAAAGTAGAGCTCGATACGCAGATAGGGAAAGTAGAGCTCGATGCACAGATAGGGAAAGTAGTGCTCGAGATGCGTTTAGGGAAAATAGAGCTCGAGATGCGGATAGGAAAAGTAGAGCTCGATACACAGATAGGGAAAGTTGAGCTCGATACGCGGATAGGGAAAGTAGAGCTCAATACGGGGATAGGGAAAGTAGAGCTCGATACACGGATAGGGAAAGTAGAGTTCAATACGCGGATAGGGAAAGTAGATCTCGATACGCGGATCGGGAAAGTAGAGCTCAATAAGCGGATAGGGAAAGTAGAGCTCGATATGCGGATAGGGAAAGTAGAGCTCGGTAGGCGGATAGGGAAAGTAGAGCTCAGTACGCGGTTAGGGAATGTAGAGCTCGATACGCGGATATGGAAAGTAGAGCTCGATATGGGGATAGGAAAAGTAGAGCTCGATACGCAGATAGGGAAAGTAGAGCTCGATATGGGGTTGGGCAAGTAGCGCTGGATACGCGGATATGGCGTGTAGAGCTCGATACCCGGATAAAGTAGAGCTCGATATGGGGATAGGGAAAGTAGAACTCGATATGGGGATAGGGAAAGTAGAGCTCGATATGGAGATAGGGAAAGTAGAACGCGATATGGGGATAGGGAATGTAGTGCTCGATATGGGGATAGGCAAAGTAGAGCTCGATATGGGGATAGGGAAAGTAGAGCTTGATATTGGGATAGGGAATGTAGAGCTCGATTTGGGGATAGGGAAAGTAGAGCTCGATACGCGGATAGGAAAAGTAGAGCTTGATATGGGGATAGGGAAAATAGAGCTCGATTTTTTGGATAGGGAAAGTAGAGCTCGATAGGGGGATAGGGAAAGTAGAGCTCGATATGGGAATAGGCAAAGTAGAGCTCGATATGGGGATAGGGAAAGTAGAGCTCGATATGGGGATAGGGAAAGTAGAGCTCGATGTAGGGATAGGGAAAGTAGAGCTCGATATGGGGATAGGGAAATTAGAGCTCGATATGGGGATAGGCAAAGTAGAGCTCGATATGGGGATAGGGAAAGTAGAGCTTGATATTGGGATAGGGAATGTAGAGCTCGATTTGGGGATATGGAAAGTAGAGCTCGATACGCGGATAGGAAAAGTAGAGCTTGATATGGGGATAGGGAAAATAGAGCTCGATTTTTTGGATAGGGAAAGTAGAGATCAATATGGAGATAGGGAAACTAGAGCTCGATTCACAGATAGGGAAAGTAGTGCTCGAGATGCGGTTAGGGAAAATAGAGCTCGAGATGCGGATAGGGAAAGTAGAGCTCAATACGGGGCTGGGTAAGTAGAGCTCGATACGCAGATAGGAAAAGTAGAATTTGACACACGGATAGGGAAAGTAGAGCTCGATATGGGGATAGGGAAAGTAGAGCTCGGGATGGGGATAGGGAAAGTAGAGTTCGATACGCGGATAGGGAAAGTAGAGCTCAATACGCGGATAGCGAAAGTAGAGTTCGATACGGGGATAGGGAAAGTAGAGGTCAATGCGCGGGTAGGGAAAGTAGAGCTCGATATGGAAATAGGGAAAGTAGAGCTCGATACGCGGATAGGGAAAGTAGAGCTCGATATGGGGATAGGGAAATTAGAGCTCGATATGGAGATAGGGAAATTAGAACTCGATATGGTGATAGGGAAAGTAGAGCTCGATATGGGGATAGGCACAGTAGAGCTCGATATAGGGAAAGGGAAATAAGAGCTCGATCTGGGGATAGGGAAAGTAGAGCTCGATATGGGGATACGGAAAGTAGAGCTCGATATGGGGATAGGGAAAGTAGAGCTCGATACGCGGATAGGGAAAGTAGAGCTTTATATGGGGATAGGGAAATTAGAGCTCGATATGGGGATAGGGAAAGTAGAGCTCGATACGGGGCTAGGGAAAGTAGAGCTCGATACGCAGATAGGGAAAATAGAGCTCGATACACAGATAGGGATAGTAGAGCTCGATGCACAGATAGGGAAAGTAGTGCTCGAGATGCGTTTAGGGAAAATAGAGCTCGAGATGCGGATAGGGAAAGTAGAGCTCGATACACAGATAGGGAAAGTTGAGCTCGATACGCGGATAGGGAAAGTAGAGCTCAATACGGGGATAGGGAAAGTAGAGCTCGATACGCGGATAGGGAAAGTAGAGCTCAATACGCGGATAGGGAAAGTCGATCTCGATACGCGGATTGGGAAAGTAGAGCTCAATAAGCGGATAGGGAAAGTAGAGCTCGATATGCGGATAGGGAAAGTAGAGCTCGGTAGGCGGATAGGGAAAGTAGAGCTCAGTACGCGGTTAGGGAATGTAGAGCTCGATACGCGGATATGGAAAGTAGAGCTCGATATGGGGATAGGAAAAGTAGAGCTCGATACGCAGATAGGGAAAGTAGAGCTCGATGTGGGGTTGGGCAAGTAGCGCTGGATACGCGGATATGGAGTGTAGAGCTCGATACTCGGATATAGTAGAGCTCGATATGGGGATAGGGAAAGTAGAACTCGATATGGGGATAGGGAAAGTAGAGCTCGATATGGAGATAGGGAAAGTAGAACTCGATATGGGGATAGGGAATGTAGTGCTCGATATGGGGATAGGCAAAGTAGAGCTCGATATGGGGATAGGGAAAGTAGAGCTTGATATTGGGATAGGGAATGTAGAGCTCGATTTGGGGATAGGGAAAGTAGAGCTTGATATGGGGATAGGGAAAATAGAGCTCGATTTTTTGGATAGGGAAAGTAGAGCTCGATATGGGGATAGGGAAAGTAGAGCTCGATATGGGAATAGGCAAAGTAGAGCTCGATATGGGGATAGGGAAAGTAGAGCTCGATATGGGGATAGGGAAAGTAGAGCTCGATGTAGGGATAGGGAAAGTAGAGCTCGATATGGGATAGGGAAATTAGAGCTCGATATGGGGATAGGCAAAGTAGAGCTCGATATGGGGATAGGGAAAGTAGAGCTTGATATTGGGATAGGGAATGTAGAGCTCGATTTGGGGATACGGAAAGTAGAGCTCGATACGCGGATAGGAAAAGTAGAGCTTGATATGGGGATAGGGAAAATAGAGCTCGATTTTTTGGATAGGGAAAGTAGAGCTCGATATGGGAATAGGCAAAGTAGAGCTCGATATGGGGATAGGGAAAGTGGAGCTCGATATGCAGATAGGGAAAGTAGAGCTCGGGACGGGGATAGGGAAATTAGAGCACGATACGTGGATAGGGAAAGTAGAGCTCGATATGGGGATAGGGAAAGTAGGGCTCGATCTGCGGATAGGGAAAGTAGAACTCAATACGCGGATAGGGAAAGTCGAGCTCGATAGCGGATAGGGAAAGTAGAGCATGATACGCGGATAGGGAAACTAGAGCTCGATAGGTGGATAGGGAAAGTAGAGCTCGATACACAGATAGGGAATGTAGAGCTGGATACGCAGATACGAAAAGTAGAGCTCAGGACAGGGATACGGAGAGTAGAGCTCGAGATGCGGATAGGGAAAGTAGAGCTTGGGACAGGGATAGGAAAAGTAGAGTTCGATACATGGATAGGAAAAGCAGCCACCACCTTTGGCTGACTCGTGAAAGTTGCATGTGATAAGACCAAGCTGACCATTAGGACCAAGCTGGTGGTTTATGTGACCTGTGTTTTCACACCTTGTTACATGTCTGTGAAACATAGGCAACTTACAGCCACAAGGAAAAGATCAAGAAATTTCCATCCGCTGTCTGAGGTGCATTGTGGGTACAAAATCATGAAGGCAAGGAGTCCTTTCAAATGCAACGTTCCCAATTGTGTTGGCACTAATCAAACAGAGACAGCTTCAGTGGCTCAGCACATCTGCAGGGTGGAAGACAGTCACAAACCCAAGGATCTCCTGTACGTTGAGGTTGCCGGAGTCAAATGATGAGTGGGGTGCCCAAGTCTCCTCTTCATGGATGTTTGCTAGTGTGACACGAAGGCCCTAAGCATCGACCATCACACCTGGGAGTCACTAGCTCGTAAAAGAGAGAAATGGCGACACCCCCTGGCTGGCATGCACTCTCACAATGGCCAGTTGCTGCAGCAGCTTAGCAACAGGCACCAACATCGAAAACCACAACCTGAAACATCACTTGGCAGCTTCACCTGGGACACTGGTGGCAGAACCGATCACTCGAGGATCGGCCTCCACTGCCTTCAGCAAAGGTGCACCAAATGAAGACACCCCATCTAAGTGAAGAAGAGTCATATGGACTATGTTTCTCTGTTAACTCTGTTTCTCCCTCCACAGATGCTGCCAGGCCTGCTGAGTTTTTCCAGCATTTTCTGTTTTTATTCCATCTAAGCGGATTGCTTGCGGATGTCGATCATCCCTTGGAGATGGAAGGATACCAATGCCCTTATCAATATTCCTCATAGCTTTGAACACCTTGATTTAATCTTTACTCCTCACAGAGGAGCAGCCCAACTTCTCTAGTTATTATTCGTTATTTTTAAACAGAGGTATGCATCACTTCTGCTGCAATTAACTGCACAGGACCGAAGCAAGGGTGTATTTCAAGGTGATTTACTACATTGTAAATAAATTTTTAAAAATGTTTGCCAAACACATTTTCACGAAAGTGGTGCACCTTTAATTGGGGATCAGAAAAGTATTAGTGAGTCTCATTGTTCCGACTCCACATGCATTCTGATATTAATGGCATCGATTCTACAACATCGGTACAGCAAGCACATACCTGGCATGTGGATCATTTAACTGCCCTGTAATAAGAGGGTATGTTTAGGCTTTAAACTGCCGCAGCAGATTTTACCAATGAATATGGCGCTTTGTTTCAGTGCAATATGCTTTGGATTATTCAGACTCAAAGCTCCTGTGGCTTTACAGCATGTGCAATCGAATAAATGAACTTTCGCTCGTTATATTTGCACAGGTCAAATTGTGTGGGGCTGTAGCTTATGGTATTAAGGACTGATTTAAAATTTCCTCTCTTGTGCTAAGCTTTCTATTTCCAAAAGCGGCGGCGGGGTGTAGTGGAGGCTGGGAAATTTTAAATACTCCGGCCCTCAGGCTAAGATCCCATGACAGCCTCAGCTGCTGCTGACACTGCAGCTGTTAGATCATATGTCAAAACCTGCAGCGCCTGACTTTTATCTGTGTCACGGCACAAACTCTTCACTGACAATCCGTCCAGCCCTCCCGGGGCGAGGAGCTCACTTTACTGAACTGGCACGCACACACGGTTGCAGCTCCCGAGATGAGGGGTCCGAGCCTGTTGGCAGGATGGTAGCGGCACTCAATGCACCATCTGACCCCTCTTCACGTACTCAGACTCCGCGAGGGAGGAAGGTTGAGGCGAGAAGCAGCCAAAACAGCAACAGGAGCTGATCTGAAGAGGCCACTAATTGGCGCAGCGCCGCGCCAAACCCCCACTAACAAGCACCAAACAATTGGAAAGAGGTTATAACTGTATGTGACACCACTTCTCCTCTTCCTTCTCTTGATTTTTAGTTCGTAAAGTGTATTTTTTTTCTTTTTCAGATTCAAACTGCTTTTAAAACAAGTTTTAAGCATCAGTTTGATGATCTCAGGCAAATTACAAAGGGCACAGAATATTCAAAGCAATCCACTGGCTATCTCACAATTTAAAAAGAATCATTGGCAGCCCAAGATTAGCCCAGTCCTGCCAAGGCAAAACTGAACTTTTCTTCCTTTGTAAAAACTGCCTCGTCCTCTTTCCATCTTTCTCTGATCTTAGGCTCTTGGTTTCAGCAGCAGACTGAATGCTTGTAGCAGACTTTTCGGGAGGAGCAACCCAGGGGCCATCAGTGGTCACCAAGAAATCAAATGCAGAATTCAGAAGAAGCTTCTTTCCCAGTAAATTGTGGGATTGTGGAACTCGCTAACATGGGGAGTGAATGAGGTTTAAGCAGCATGAGAGAGAGAGAAGGGAAAAGAGAGTTTTCCTAGCTGAGGAAGGATTTGTTGAGCAGAGGCACTGACACAAACTGGTTGGGCTAAATGGCTAGTTCATGTGCAGTACATGCTATGTAATTCTGAATAATATAGAATCATAGAGACCAGGCCATTCAGTCCATCGTGCTGAGTTGGCTCTTTATAAGAGCTATCCAATTGGTTCCTCTCCCCTGCTCTTTCCCTGTAGCCATGTCATTTTTTTCTTCATGTTTTCATAGGATTTGGGCCTCACTGGCAAGGCCAGCTTTTGTTGCCCATCCCTACTCACCCTTGAACTGAATGACTTGTTAGGCCATGTGGGTCTGGAGTCACATGTAGGCCAGACCAGGTAAGGAAGGTAGATTTCCTTCCCTAAAGGGCATTAAGTGAACCAGATGGGTTTTTAACAACAATCAATGATCATTGCTATGGTTACAATTACTGAGACTAGCTTTCAATTCCAGAATTATTAATTGACTTCAAATTCTACCAGCTTCCATGGTGGCATTAGCCTGGACCTCTGGATTACTGGTCCAGTGATGTTACCACTACATCACCATCTTCCCACTTTATTTCCCTTTTGAACTACTATCCAATTCACTTTTGCGAGTTACTATTGAATCTGCTTCCACCAACATTTCTGGTAGTGAATTCAGATAATCATTTGCTTAAAAAAATCCTCACAACCTCTCTAGTTCTTTCATTATCGTATATCCTCTGGTTACATGTCCTCCTGCCAATGGAAATGGTTTCTTCTTATTTACTCTCTCAAAACTCCTCATAATTTTGAACACATCCATTAAATCTTCCCTTATCCTTCACTGTTCTAAGGTGAAGATCCTAGCTTCTCTAATCTCTTCACACAACCAAAGTCCCTCGTCCCTGTTATCAGTCTGGTTAATCTCCTCTGCTAACTCTCCATGGCTTTGCCATCTCCCTGAATTGGGCACAATATTCCAGTTGAACCCACACCAATGATTCATAAAAGTTGAGCATAACTTCCTTGCTTTGTATTCTATTGGGTGGGGGTGGGGGTGGGGGGGAGGTAATTTTAACATTAGTGAGTGTGTGGGTTTGCTTACAGACGAGGAATGGGGGAGTGAAGTCCTGGCAAAATGTGAGTGTGAAAGGATACCCGCTCCAACCTGTCAACTTTTTTTAATATTCATTCATGCTCAGAAACCTGCAGCTCCACAGGGCAGAGGGGGTCACAGAGAGCTTGCAGGAAGCCATAAGAAATACAGGGTCCACATGCAGATAGTAAGTTTCCTAGACATGTCAAAAATCAGAGTCTCAGGAGGCTCAAGGTGCTAAGTCAGGTAGTGGCAGACATTTGCAGCCTGGAACAAGACAGGCTCCCAAGTGGATCTGGTGACCATACTTTACCAACATGTGTCAAAATTACCCTTTCCCTCTGGATCCTTCGAAGGCTCTAGCAGAAACATTTGCCACATCTCACAGTTGGCGGCCTACAAATGCATGACAGATGATGTTGACATGTTTGTAGGGCAATCATATCACTCAGGTACTCAGGTTTGAGACTCTGGGTCTCCACAGGCGTAGGGCATCATTGAGGTCATTCCCCCAGATCAACCACAAGAGCTTCCACATGTGAAGCTGGTGTACAACCACAAAAAAATGTTTGCTGATGTGTGCAAGATTCCTGGGAAGTTGCCAAGATGCTTTCATCCTGCGGCAGTCCATCCTTCCTGATCTCTTCGCATTTGAAAGCAGAGTTACCAGCTGGCTGTTGGGGACAAGAGATACCGATTTAAAATGTGGCTGACGACACCCATGCAGAACATTACCAATGTAGTGCAGGAACAATATAATGAAAGCCATATAACAACCAGATGTGTCATTTATCATGCCATCAACATGCTTAAAATGCACTTCAGGTGCTGGACAGATCTGGAGGCATCCTTCACACACATCAGCCAGGGTCTCCAGATTGGTTGTTGTGTGCTGAGCTCTACACAACATTGCACAGCATTGAGGTTTGGACCCGCAGGACCATCAAGATGCAGAGCATGGAGCCTCTTTGGACAACTCCAAGGAGAAGGAGGAGGTGGAACATAAATGGCCAATTCACCAGCAGGCAGCACACCGGCAAACCAGAAGACCTGGGATGACCTCATCATTACGAGACTCAATTAAGCTCCAGCCATCTGACAACCATTTACAAAAGCCGCTTTGCTCTCTCAGGGAATCAAGGGATATGGGAAGTAGGTGGGAAAGTGGAGTTGAAGCCCAAGATGAGCCATGATTCTGTTGAATGATGGAGCCGGCTAGAAGGACCATATGGTCTACTCCTGCTCCTATCTTTTGTGTTCTTGTTTTCCCCCTTCCAGCCACCACTAACCCCCACCCTCCCACCAGGACCCAAATGAAAAGTATTCCTACAACTAATCATCCCTTTAACAGCCTCCCATTGCTCAAAGCAATTCATGTCTAACACTTCATCACAAGTGAAAAAGCTACTTGCCAGGCAATAATCAAAAATGGGCAAGACATAAGTGTGACGGAAAGAAATAATATTTAGGTGACTCAAAAATAAAGCAAAAACTTAACCAGCTAACATTGTGTAACACACCCACGTGCACACATTGTACAACCACAAATCCTTATTCTTCTTCTTCCTAATACTTTGAGATGGTGAAATTCCTGTGGCTTTAGTGGAGGTACAGTCTTACACATTTGTAGGCCACCAACTGTGAGATACTGCAAATGTCTCTGCTAGAGCCCTGGAAGGACCCAGAGGCAAAGAAATTGAGAGTGTGGTTATTGGTAAAGCGTGATCCACATGGGAGCCAGTTTTGTTCCAGCCGGCTGCAAATGTCTGCCACTAAGTGCTCAGGTCCCTGCTCTGACTGCAGAGATGCTCTTGGCTCAGGGTTTTGGAGCCAGTAAGGACCATGCCAAAGGCTGCTCCACCTAAATCTGTGCAGGGACAGACTTGGGCAGTGATACAGGAAGTGGCATGTGTGTTACTGATGGAGGTTGGGGGAAATGGGTAAGAATTGGATGTGCTCTGAACTGAGTCCCCACTTTGATGTCCCCTTTCACCATCATCTCTCTCGTGGCCCACATGTACTTCCCTGCTGGCAATGAGCTGGAGAACACTTTGCTGCAGATCAGCAGGGCTATGAATGACCAAGGCTGGTGTATCATGCATCCTATTTAAGTTAATATTCACCAGATGAAAACCCAACTATCTGTCTTATTGGTCCCACCAATATATAAGTATCTGATCTGAGAATCATGCATTGTCTGCATGACTATGCACCTTCAGATAGCGTGACCTCCTCTGAGGAGTCATTCTCATTCTCCTGGACCACCTCCTGCAGGATACTCAAAGATCCAAAAAAATTACAGACATGAATTAGAACTGTCATGGTAAGAATGTTTTAAGCGATCATAATACAGATGATCATATTTTACATACTGCTGACATCAAGTCAACATGAGTGAAAGCCATACTCCATGTGGCTGTTTGATCTTTCATTTTGTCATCGGGTAGCTGGGAGGTCCTCATCTCCCCATCTGCGGTGGTCTGACATTGTGAGGCTGCATTGATGGCCAACAGCTCCCCATCTGCGGTGATCTGGCATGGTGAGACTGCACTGATGGCCAAAAGCTCCTCCTCTGTCAGTTGAGAGGAGGCTGGAGAGCCACTTCCAGTTCTCTGCCTCTGCCTTGAGTTCTGTGCTCTCTTCTCCTACAAGGAGAAGAAGAGCCCTATGGGTGAGAATGATGGCATGTGTTAAATAGATGAATAGAGAGCATTTGTTGAGGATCTCTATGAGGGAGCACTACCACATTGCATAAGATGGTGAGTGTTAGTAGTGGATTGAAGATGGAGGTATGAGGAAGTGCATAGACAGAGGGTGGGTGTACCTGCAAGGTAAGTTGGTGTGACAAGTAATGTGCTGGAGCAGGCTTGAGAAGACAGAGTAAGGGGTTTGGGGTGATACACATGGTTGGATGGAAGTGAATGTGCCATGGTATTCATCTTCCCTACCTTGCTTATTTCATGAAATCACTTTTGACATTAATTCCATGAACATGACATATGCGAATCTGAGAGCATCATGGTTAGCACATTTAGAGAGGTGGTCACACCACAGCTGAAAGGACCTGAGGAAAGAAGGGAATGGGTGACTACTAGGCAGTCCAAGAGGAACAGGCAGGTAGTTCAGGAGTCCCCTGGGGTCCCACTCGCAAATCGGTATTCCATTTTGGAGGCTGATGAGGGTGTTGGTTCCTCCACAGAGTGCAGACAAAGCCAAGCTTCTGGCACTACAAGCAGCCTTCTGTACAGGAGGGGAGGAAGAGAGGAAGAGCAATAGTAATAGGGGATTCTATAGTCAGGGGAATAGATAGGCGCTACTGTGGCCGTCAACGTGACTCCAGGATGGTATGTTTCCACCCTGGTGCCAGGGTCCAGGATGTCACTGAATGGCTGCAGGGCATCCTGAAGGAAGAGGGTGATAAGGCAGCGGTCACAGTACATGTTGATACCAATGGCATAGGTAGAAAGAGGGATGAGGTCTTGCATCAAGAATTCAGGGAGTTAGGCAGTAGACTAAAAAGCAAGACCTCTCGGGTTGTAATCTCTGGATTACTCCCAGTGCCACATGCTAGTGAGCACAGAAATAGGAGAATAGCACAGATGAATACGTGGCTTAAGAGTTGGTGCAGGAGGGAGGGTTTTAGATTCCTGGATCACTGGGACCGTTTCTGGTGAAGGTGGGACGTGTACAAGCGGGACAGTGTACATCTGAACCAGAGCGGAACTTTCATCCTAGCGGATGGGTTTGCTAGTGCTGTTGGGAGGAATTTAAACTAAGTCGGCAGGGGAGGGGACATAGAATGTTAGCAGAAAAGGGACACATCACAACACAGTAAAACAATCAAGTCAGAGGGAGTACAGCTGCATTAAGTTTCAAGAGAGTAAGGCAAGGCTGGATGGCCTTTACTTTAATGCCAGGTATAACAGGTATATACAGATAAAATGGATGAGTTAAGGGTGAGGAATGAACGTGGAATTGTGATATAGTAGCCATCATAGAGACATGGTTGAGAGAGGGGCAGGATTGGCAGCTCAACATTCCAGGATATAGAATCTTCAGGCGAGACAGGGGAGGTGGTAAAAGAGGAGGAGGCATTGCATTATTAGTTAAGGAGTCAGTTACTGCAGTAAGGAGAGATGATATCTTAGAGGGGGCATCGAATGAAGCTGTGTGGGTAGAGTTTAGGAATAAAAAGGGGCAGCCACATTGTTAGGTGTTTATTATAGACCCCCAGATAGTCAGCAGGAAATTGAGGAGCAAATATGTGCACAATTCGCGGAGGTGTGTAAAAACAATAACAATAGGGTAATTATACAAGGTGATTTCAACTTTCCCAACATTAATTGGGATAGGCATAGTGTTAAGGGCTTGGATGGTGTGGATATCTTGAAATGTGTATAGGAGAACCTTTTAGGTCAATTTTAGAGGGTCCAACAAGGGACGGCGCAGTGCTGGACCTAATTCTGGGGAATGAAGACAGACAAGTGGCTGAGATGGTGGTGGGGGAGCATTTTAGTGATAGCGACCACAACGTGGTACAACTTAAGCTTGTTATGGACAAAGAAATAGACAAGTTTAAAAAAAAAATGTTTTGAATTGTGGGAGAGCAGATTTTAGTAAAATAAGGCAGGATCTGGCCAAGTTATACTGAAAACAGTTACCTGTCAGGAAATCTACAGAAGAGCAATGGGGGGTGTTCAAAAAGGAAACGGGGAGGGTACAGACTCAACATGTTCCTCTAGGGTGATAGGAAGGAGTAACAAGCCCAGAGAACCATGGATGACCAGAGATATTTAAGATATGATGAGAAGGAAAAGAGAAGCTTTTAGCAGGTACAAGGGGAGCAAATTAACAGAGGCATTAGTGGAGTACAGAAAGTACAGGGTGGAGCTTAAGAAAGCAATTAGGAGAGCAAAGAGGGGATATGAGAAAGCTTTGGCTGGTAAAAGTAGGAAAAATCCTAAGATATTCTATAAGTGTATCAATGGGAAGAGGATAACCAGAGAAAGAATAGGGCCCATTAGGGACCAAGGGGGCAACCTATGGGTGGAGCCAGAGGACATCGCTAGAGTGTTGAACCGAATACTTCACATCCGTCTTCACCCAAGAGAATGAGGATGAAGGTATGGAACTCGGGGACAGAGACTGCAAGGTTCTTGTGCAAATTGATATAGGGAGTGACAAGGTAATGGAGGTATTAGCAGGCTTAAAAGTGGACAAATCTCCAGGTCCGGATGGTTTGTGTCCCAGACTGCTGAGGGAGACAAGGGAGGAGATCGCAGGGGCTCTGACTCAAATTTTTAATTCCTCTCTGGCCATGGGGGAGGTGCCAGAGGACTGGAGAACAGCTAATGTGGTTCTGCAGTCCAAGAAGGATTGTAGAGAGAAGCCAGGGAACTACAGGCCAGTGAGTCTCACTTCAGTGGTAGGGAAACTATTGGAGAAAATTCTGAAGCAGAGAATCTATCTCCACTTGGAGAGGCAAGGTTTGATCAGGGATAGTCAGCATGGCTTTGTTAGAGGGAGGTCATGCCTAACAAATTTGATCGAACTTTTTGAGGAGGTGACCAGGTGTGTAGATGAGGGCAGTGCAGTTGATGTAGTTTATATGGATTTCAGCAAAGGCTTTGACAAGATCCCACATGCACATGTGGGATCACACTGGCTGGGTTTAAAAAAATCCTTCTTGGCATGCTGCACTTACCTCTGGTTTTCCTGCAAACCACATCCCATTCCCAACACATTCACAAAGTTAAACACCAACACTACGCCTCTATTTACAAAGCTAAGGATCCCATATGTTTTTATTTTTAAGCAGCCTTGCTATCATAGCACTGAGTGAAGGTAGAACCTGTGATATTCCTGGTCTGTATACTTTATTTGCTCACTAAAGATGGTCACTGTTATTCCTAGAAACTCAACTGGTCAACTAATATTCATACCTGGCCTGGGATATTTTATGACAACAGTCCCATCCTGATATGGTTGAAAATTAACTGTCCTATGAAGTGCTCTAGCTACATGGACCAGTCTGCTTCTGCTTTGGTTATGTCAGCATCACAGACTAACATCTGTTTTCCACCAGTTAAACCAGGCATGACCTGCTGAAATGGTCATGATGATGATGAAAATCTTATAAATGGAAATGACCTAGAGATGGGTCTTGAAGATTTCAACCGATGGGGCTGAGAGTATTTTCTTTGGCAATCTGTTCCACTGTGGGATTACCCTTAGGAAGAAAGATTGTTAATACACTGTCTTGGAAACAATGGCATTTGTAGTTTGTGTGGATGACTAGCTTATGTTTTGGCACTGCTAGAGAGCACTAGGTACTTGTTTCTGTCAATTCCCATCAGTCTGTTCCATATTTTATAGAAAATTGTCAATCTATTTTTCTCCCTTCAAGAGTTCAAGAATAAGCCCCACCATAACTTGCTCAGGGCAATAAACCCAATAAAGGCCTTGCCAGCGACATCCACATCCTAACAACTATTGTGCCCATGAACTTATGATGGACATTTACTTTTAAAGCAGCATAAAATATGGGCAATTTACCTTGACAAGAACTCCAGGGGGGAGGGGGGACGGTGGGGTGACTTCTTTTGTGTTCTCCATACAGGCACAGGACCTGATTCATGTTGGGGCATGTCTCTGGTAAGTCACTTAAAATGCAAACAATCTTCCCAGCTGCTGATTACTGCCCTTCTCCATTTCAACTACAGGATTTAGAGTAACAATATCTGATAGACCTGCAGGCCTCATGAAAATGAAAATGCAAATAGATATGCAGAGGCTATTCATCACTTGGATATTGCTAAGGATATCAAACATTCTCCATGGTGTGACAATTGCTTAGCCCATCAAACTATTTGTGTAGACAATGACAACACTGATACTGTGATCTCATGACAGAAGCTGGTTTCTGATAGGAAACACCTTATTAATTCACAAGGATAGCCAAGGGCAGTCAGTCTGGAATGAAGACCACAAAGGGAAGGGAAGACATCTCAATCAGGAAAAGATCCTGCCAAGAAATTCACCACAGGGAGAGAAGTAGAGCCATCTTTTTCACCACCAGATTATATCTTCTCTACAGGGTCTCAACCACAACGTCGACTTGAAAAGCCAGAAACCTGGTATTGCATGGAGCAAGCCACTGAGCGTTCAGCACCAGAAACCTTCAATCTCCATTGCCTTCAGTGAACCAAGCCAGGGAGTTCAGGCCTGCAACATTTCTAATTACCATCTCAAGAACTAATAGTAAGTTAGATTTCGGAAAGAGTCCAAAAAGTCAAAGTGCAAGCTAATTCCTTTGTAATAATGTGTGTGTCTTATGGGAATGGGTGCTGTTGTGTTTACAATTCAGGTGTTGAGAAAATAAAGGTTTATTCTTTCTTTTAATTTAAACCTACAAGGAGTCTTGTGGCTACTCTTAAAAGGCACAGTGCTCAAGAGGTTAAAACACTTCTTTAAAACACATCTTGTTGCAGTTAGTTGAGAGGTGGGAAAAGGAGGAGCCATCCTACTATATCTCCCCTTTCCATAACACATCTAATTAAAAAAAAACTTAATATGTTAATCTGAAATGTCTCTATACTTATTTAAAATGAATAAATTACCGCCTTCACTAAATAAATTAACACTTGCCCTATAATTGTAGAAAAAGGAACATCAAGCAAATATGGGAAGAATCTGTATCTGTCACACAGCAAAATATCTATAAAGCCAATCAAATAATGTGGTCTCAAATTCAATTTCCAGTACGTATTGAGTTAACTGATTGCTACTGGGCTACTCGCATGGGAAAATTGAGCCCCGGTAGTTTACAGCTAATCCTAACATTTAAGAATCAGTTGTTAATCTTGCTTCCTTTTAATAATACAGCCAAGCTCCTGGCACGGTTAATATTAATAAGTTAATTATGCTACATGAGGCTGTCACATTAAATCAGTTTATAGTGTCACATTAATTTTTTTTAAGTTATTTCTCATTTAGGAAAGAGGTACTCAATATTGTCAAAGCTCTTTCATGGAAATTTAAAAAGATTAGACAGGTGGGAACATTGCCCAAGAAGCACATTAGGAATGATTCCTCCTGATAATTGCCTTATTCTTATACTAATTGTTCTGGCACTACTGTGGAGCAAGAACCATTTTTGTTACTGGCCAGAGGTCAGAATGAAGGAAGCAATTTCAATTTTATTTTGAAATCAATTTACAGGTAATTTGTTGTAATTCAGACCTTTAAAATGACAGCTGTGGTTTAGGGATTGTGCATTCAATAGAACTGTAAGAACAGGAGTTGGAAATTCAGCCCATTTGAGCCTGCTCCACCATTCAATTAGATCTGTACCACAACTCCATTTATCCACCTTAATACCATATTCCTGGTTACCCTTCCTGAATTGTGGAAATGATTGGAGCAGGCCTCTCTGAACTCATATTTAGCGAAAAACTTCCAAAAATTAGATGAATGGATTTGGAATAAATGACTCCTGCTTCTAGCTGTGCACAACACCAAAAGAAATATTTAAATAGTTAAGTACAGGAATTGTTCTTCAGATCCTTGTGCTATTACCAGCTAAACTCCCGGTTGAAATCAACTAGGTTGATAAGTGTGAAGTTATCCACTTCAGCAGAGAAAACAGAATGGCAGAGTATCATCTAAATGGTGAGAGATTTGGAAGTGTTGATGTACAAAAGCACCTGGGTGTCCTTGTTCACCAGTCACTGAAAGCAATCAAGGAGTTAGGAAGCCAAATGGTATGTTGGCCTTCATTGCAAGAGGATTTGAATACAGGAATAAGGAAGTCTTACTGTAGCTGTAGAGGGTCTTGGTGAGACCACACCTGGAGTATTGTGTGCAGTTTAGGTCTCCTTAACTAAGGAAGGATATACTTGCCATAGAGGGAATGCAGCGAAGGTTCACCAGGCTGATTTCTGGGACGCAGGGTCATTGTTACGAGGAGAAACTGGATCGACTAGGCCTATATTCAATGGAGCTTAGAAGAATGAGAGGGAATCTTACTGAAATGTATAACATTCTGACAGGGCTGGACACACTGGATACAGGGATGATGTTTGCTCTGGTTTAGGAGTCTAGAACAAGGGGTCACAGTCTCTGGATACAGGGTGGGTCATTTAGGACAGAGATGAGGAGAAATTTCTTCACTCAGAGGGTGGTGAACCTATAGAGTTCTCTACCACAAAAGGCTGTGGAGGCCAAGTCACTGAATATATATAAGGAAATAGATTTCCAGACTCTAAAGGCATAAAGGGGTATGGGGAGAGAGCAGGAGTATGGCGTTGAGATAGAGGATCAGCCACAAACTTACTGAATGGCGGAGCAGGCTCGAAGGGCCGAATGACCTACTCCTATTTTCTACATTTCTATGATCTTAAGCAATGGTTATACAGCATTCAACACAATGGATGCAGATTGAATAGTTAAGTATTTACAAATACATAAAAAAGCATAACCTGATATTATTTACTATGTCTTAACCAGCACCGCCCACCCCCAACAAAAATATGCTGAACTTAAAACAATATTTCATTGCAAAATTACCAGGATCTATTATCAATTTTCCTTTGGAGTTGCTTTGTTGCTTGATCTTTTCTTTCAAGTCACATGAATATGTTCTTCAGGCTTAGCAGCTACTAAGGCAAGGAAAGCTGCTTTCTTCACTACTTACAGATGTAATGTAATGACTTTCAGACCTACTTAACATGAACGTGTTCAAAAAGCAACTGCTTACAGTATCAAAGCTCTTATTCTAAAACCCACCACGTTAACTGGCTTTAGCAGAAGGAATGAATGATGGCTTTCAGGGGCCCGCAATCATATGATGCAGGATATATTCATAATGCTATTATACATGGTATGATGGGTAGCAATTGTAATCCATAAAGTAATAACCACCAAAAAATTCAAAATGGCAGGTCATTCTTTTTTAAAGCAATAATCTACGATTTTACCCTCACTTGTCCACTTATAAATTAATCATTTAGTTCACCCAGAGAGACTGCCCAGAGTTATTGCAAACAAAAAAATAGTAAAAGTCCAAAAGGAAAAGGCATCCAGCCTACATCATTCAGAGTCCATTTATCATTATTCTAGCATGGACTTCATCGCTTCTGCAAATCGATTCGCTACATCAAGGAACATTAAGCAGAATTTTCCTCGACATTAGTGGGAAATGTGTCAGGATGCTGGCCCTATGGCTCCAAACTTTTCGACTGGAAAACCTGAATTTGCATGCCATTGATACCATCTCCCTTGATTCCTCCACTGCCACATTATCAGACTGTTTGTTCAACAACCAATCCTGGATGAGCCTTAATTTCCTCCAGTTAAACATGAAGACTGAAGTCATCTTTATTTCCAACACTAATTCCATCCACCTTTCCAGCTAGTCTCAGATTTAATCAAACAGCCTGTTCATAACCTTGGCGTCCTATTTGCCCCTGAGCTGAGCTTCCAGCCCTATATCCTACATCTTAAAGATTACCTACCTCCACTTGGATAGCATTGCCCATCTCTCCCCTCTGCTGGCAAAACTTTTCGCCATACATTGCCACCTCCAAACTATTGTAATTTTCTCCTGACCAGCCTCCCATCCTCCACCCTTGATAAACTTTGGCTCACCCAAAATTCTACTGCCCGTATTCCACCTTGCACCTAAATCCTGGTCACCCATCACCCCCGTGCTTGCTGACCTATATTGACTCAGTTCTCCAGTACCTCAAAGTTAATTTAATCTTCTTGTATTTAAATCCCTTCATGGGTTCTCGTAAACCCCTTTTGAGAACTCTGCATTCCTCCAACACTGACTTCTTAGACATCCCCAGTCCCTTCATCCACCACTGGCAGCCTTACCCTCAGCTCTGGAATTTTCTCCCCAACTCTTTCCACATCACATCCCTCCTCACGATCTAACCTTCGTTCACTGTGGTTTTTCAGTTGACAGCTTCTGACATAGTTGGTCAGCTTTTACTAGATTAGCATGTTTGAATCTCAATTCCCTGTGTCTACTCATGTTCTTTTTCAAATACTTAATCAATTTTGGTTTAAATATGGTTTAGTCTGTGACCTAATGCCTACGTGTAGCTATGTTGTCATAACTCTCCAGTGGAAACAGCTTTTCAAACTTTGCTCTTCCAGTTGTAATCCAGAGTCTGTGTCCCTAGTACCTCACTCACCAACCAGTAGAAATAAGTTTTCACTATTTATCCTTGGAAAACCTTTCAACATCTGGAAATCCTGTTTTTTAAGTCCCTAATTTTCCCCAAGTCGAGCAGGGAGGAAAGCTTCAAAATCTGTCACTATGAAATCTCATTCCTGCTTATTTTCTTTGTTCTTAGGGTGTGAGCAAGGTCATGTTCATTGACCATCCCCAGTTACATTGGGAAGGTGGGGATGGCATCTTCTCAAATGTGAGGTTTTAATGATGCCCCTCCAATTGTTTTGGCTAGGGAATTTCAGGATTCTGATCCAGCGGTAACGAAGGGCACTATATAGGGGAACATTTTCCCTCCATTGGGGGAAGAAGTGCGGGAGCGGGCACTGGTGGCCGGCCTTCCAATCGGCACCCCCAGTCCATTTTACGTGGGTGGGCCAATTAAGGCTTGCCCAGTGTGACATCCGCCAGGAAGCACCATGCGCTCCCTGTGTGGGGGTTGTGGGGGTTGTGGGGGGGGGGTGAGGAGGAGATTCCCTCAGCCAGGAGTGCGCTCTTTCGCACATATGGGTGAAAGAGCGCACAGATCTCCGAGGCAAAGTGCTGCCTCAGGGAGATCGGCTCCGAATAAAATGTTGACAGAAAGGTAATGAAAAATTTCCTTGACATGTCCCCTCATGTGACACTGTCACATGAGTTGGGACATGTCCTTAACTTTTATTTAAATATTTGATAGACTTTAAAAGCCCTCATGAAACATCATCCCGCCTGTGGATGAGGTTTCATGCTTTCTCTGAGGCCCGTCAGGACTCCCGGCCTGACCACCAACCCTAAGGCTGGACGGGCAGGTCCATCAATCAAGTTAATTAGTTTTTTTAATGGTCTTATTAGGCCGTTGACAGTTCGGCAGGCTCGCAGCCCATTCGGCTGCGCATCCACACAGCTGAAAATCTAGATGCCTCGGGGTGACATCACGGCGCATGCCTGATGTATCCCGTGTTACCTGACGCATCGGCGAATGGGCCCCGACCCCACTTGCCGACAGGAAAAAGCTGCCCATAGTCATCAGGATAGCCTGCGGCTTAGAAGTTTATGTGCGATCACAAGAAATAGGAGCAGGAATAGCCCATTTGGCCTCTCGAGCCTGCTCCACCTTTCAATAAGATTATGGATGATCTGATTGTCACCTTAACTCCACTTTTCTGTCTGCCACCCCCCCGACCCCCCCCACGCCCCCCCACGACCCCCCCCACCCCACTACCCCCCCCACCCCACCCTCCCCACCCCAACCCACCACACCCCCCACCCCACCCTCCCCACCCCAACCCACCACACCCCCCACCCCACCCCAACCCACCACACCCCCCACCCCACCCTCCCCACCCCACCCCACCACACTGCCCACCCCACCCTCCCCACCCCACCACACCACCAACCCTCAACTTCTTTGTTGATCAAAAATCTGTCTGACTCAGCCTTGGATATATTCAATGACCCACAATACCCTGCTCTCTGCGGAAGAGAATTCCAAAGTCTAACTACTCTCTGAGAAAAGAAAATACTCATCTCCACCTTAATTGGGAGATAAATTATTTAAACTGTGCCCCCTTGCTCTGGGCTACCCCACAACAGAAACATCTTCCCAGCATCCATCCTGTCAAGTCCTCTCAAAATCTTGTTTCAATAAGATCACCTTCTCATTCTTCTAAGCTCCAGTGAGTACAGGCCTAACCTGCTCATCCTTTCCTCATAAGGAACCCCTTCATTCCAGGAATCAGCCTAGTGAACCTTCTCTGAATGCAATTCTAATGCAATTATATCCTTCAAGTAAGGTGTACCACTGTAGCAACACTTTTCTACTTTTATCCTCCATTTCTTTTGCAATAAAGGCCAACATTCCATTTACTTCCTGTAATGCCCAGTAAAGGCATGTCCTACCCTGCAATTAATGTGGAATCTTCTGAAACTGACTTTTCTTTGACAAATGGACCTCAAATGCTGCAAAAGATGACTGCTGAGAGTCACCTGACTTGGTCTATGGATTCAGACTGCCACAATGCCTCAAAAGGACAAAAGGACACATTCCAGACTAGGAAGTATCACTACCGATCTCCTGAAACCATCCAGGTGGTGTTTCCTGACTTGAATGGATCATTATGAAACTAAGACAGTGATTGCCTCAAAACGCCAGGGTGAGTGCCTGCAAACAATAACCCAGGTTCTGGCTAATCCACTGAAGCACAACACTATATTTGAAATAGGAGACTGAGAGAAACCATATGGTGATGCCACCATGTTGGTCTCCCTTTTAATCTTGAAGTCCTATCTGCACAACAACTGCATTAGCAGCAGCAGCAGAAAGGAGAACAAGACCTTTGCCTAAAGAGCTGGAGACTGACATCATGCTGTCTCCAAGTCTATTCCTTTTCAAGTCCGTCAACACAGAAAACTGACCTCCAGAGACTACAAGTAACTAACTTCATGACCTGTAGAAGGATACCTCTTCAAGAGGATCCTGCAATGACTCTGATATACGACTTTGACTATTGAATTCACCTAACTACACTTCAGGAGTGAAAAACCTACTTTTCACCAGGCCTGCACCATGTGTTTTCCAAGCCAAGCATGTGATTTACAAAGAATTTTTTGTTTATAACTTGTGAAAGTGCACTATTCTCTTTAACTGTATTTTCTGAGAGACAGAGAGATTGTATGGCACATGGGTGAGAAAGTGCGTGCGTGTGGGTGAGAAAGTGAGAATGCGAAAGTATGAATAAGGGGAGGGAGGCGGTGGCGTAGTGGTAGTGTCACTAGACTAGTAATCCAGAAGCCAGGCTAATAGTCTATGGACACAGGTTCAAATCCTACCATAGCAGCTGGTGGAATTACATTCAATTAGCTAGTTCAAAAGTGACCACAATATGATTGTCATAAAACCCCCCATCTGGTTCAGTAATGCCCCTTAAGGGAAGTCTGCCATCCTTACCCAGGCTGGTGACGTGATTCCAGATCCACAGCAATGTGGTTGACTCTTAACTCTTAACTGTCTGAAATGGCCAATCAGCTGATCGAATCAAACCGCAACAGAGTCTAAAAAGAAGGAAACTGGACAGATCTCCCAGGGGCTTCCGATTCCCTAAAGCCTGTCCACCATCTACGGAGGTACAAGTCAGGAGTGTGATGGAATGCTCTCTCCACTTGCCTATACGAGTGCAGGTCCAGCAACACTCAAAAAGCTCGACACCATCTAGGACAAAGCAGCCCCCTTAATTGGCACCCCATCCATCACAACACACAGTAGCAGAAATGTGTACCATCTACAAGCTGCACTGCAGCAGCTCATCAAGGTTCCTTCAACAGCACCTTCCAAATCTGTGACCTTTATCACCAGAAAGGACAAGGGCAGCAGGTGGATGGGAACACCACCACAAGTTCCGCTTCAAGCTATAAACCATCCTGACTTAGAAATATATTGCCTTTCCTTCAGTGTCACTAGGTCAAAATCCTGGAACTCCCTAACACTATGGGTGTAGCTATAGCACATGGACTGCAATGGTTCAAGAAGGCAGCTCACTACCACCTTGTCAAGGACAATTAGGGATGAGCAATAAATGCTGGCCTTGTCAGCAACACCCACATTCCATGAACGAACAAAAATAAAAGCATTCTCTATTTAAAGCCACGAAAAACTAGCTGCTGGTTATTCAGATCTTGCAGGGGTTAAGAAACACACACTCCCTTTTCAAAACGCATCCTGATCACGGACAGTAAGTGAAGTGAATGGGGCTTTCAGTTCTCTCTCATTTCTGTCTGTAGAATATCCCAATCACTTGCTGTCCTTACATGCTAGCTTGTGATTTATGTGCCAGGACACACAAATTCCCCCTGTACTGCAGTCATTCTCAATTTACCTAAACATGCAAATCCAATGGAAATTGCTTTGAAAATGCTGATGTGCTGTAGTGTTGATTATCTACTTAAGTACTAACAAATGGAACGTGCAATTTGGATCACTATTTGAAAAGCTATCACTAACACCCGTGTGATAGACCAAATGGCCGCTTTTCTGTGCGAGTCTCTGGGTTTCTAATTATTGACAATGGCTTCCTCCATAATCAGCCTGAAAGAGTCTGCCATTTCAATATTTTTAGGGAACATTAAAAGCAGCCTGTCACTATAATGCATGAAGATAAACTCAAGTAGTTGGACCACTGTCAGTAGGCTCAATGAGAACGAGAGAGCATGCCAGGAGCAGCATCAGGCATACCAAAAACTGAGGTATCAACCTGGTGAAGCTACAACACAGGATTACATGCATGCTAAACAGTGGAACTAGCAAGCTATAGACAGAGTTAAGTGATCCTGCAGCCAATGGATCATATCAAAGCTCTGCAGTCCTTCCACATTCAATTGTGAATAGTGATGGATAATTAGACAAATAAACAGAGGAACTCCCTCAAACATCCCCATCCTCAATGAAGGGGGAGTCCAACATGTCAGTGCAAAAAACAAAGCTGAAGTATTTGCAACAATCTTCTGCCAGAAGTACAGAGTGGATGATCCATCACAGACTCGTCAGTCTTCAGCATATTCAGTCACTCCATGTCGTAAGGAAACAGTTGAAAGCACTGGAGGGATCCGGCGTGGACTCAATGAGCTAAATGGCTTACTTCTGTGCTGTAAATAACTCTATAATAATTTCAGAGACTGGGAATTCTGCAGAGAGTAACTCACCTCCTACTCCACAAAGCCTGTCCCCCATCTAAAAAGGCACAAGTCAGGAGTGTGATGGAATACTCTCCACTTGCCTGGGTGAGTGCTGCTCATACAACACTCAAAAAGTTTGGCACCATCCAGAAGAAAGCAGCCCATTTGATTGGGACTCCATCCACCACTTCCAACATCTCCTCCCTCCACCATCAACACAGTGACAACTGTGTTTACCATGTACAAGGTACGCTGCAGCAACTCACCAAGCCTTTTTCAACAACACCTTCCAAACCCATGACCTCTACAAACTAGAAGAACAAGGGCAGCAGACGCATGGGAACATCGCCACCTACAAGTTCCCCTCCAAGCTACATGCCATCCTGATTCCTTCACTGTCACTGGGTCAAAATCCTAGAACTCCCTCCCTAACAACACTGTGGTTGTACCTACACTAGATGGATGGCAGCAGTTGAAGATGGCTCACCACCACCTTCTCAAGGGCAATAAGGGATAGACAGTAAATGTCGGACTTGACAATGACACACACATCCCATGAAAGAATAAATTTAAAAATAGCTACTACATTCAAAGCAACAATATCATAAGGAACAGTTCCTATATTTGTAACCAAATGCATTGAAAGTGAAGAAAAATGTTTTAAATTTGATTTCAAGATAGAAAATGTAAATGAACAGTTTGAAAATGTCATACTTTGCAGAAATATATGCTCTTACGTCTTGGTTTCCCTTCCCAGTTTTGAAATGAGTGCAACTTAGGCATCAGCCCGGCAATGTGGAAAATTTCCCAGGTATGTCCTGTATACAAAAAGCAGGATAAATCCAGCCCAGCCAATTACCACTCCATTAGTCTACTCTCCGTCATCAGTAAAGAGATGAAAGGGGTCAATAGTGCTATCAAGCTGCACCCCATGAAGTCTCGTGGCATCAGGTTAAATATGGGCAAGGAAACCTCCTGATTACCATGTACTGCCCTCCCTCAAGTGATGAATCAGTGCTCCTCCATGTTAAACACCACTTGGAGGAAGCACTGAGGGTGACAAGGGCACAGAATGTGCTCTGGGTGGGGACTTCAAAGTCTATCACCAAGGATGGCTCGGTAGCACCACTACTGACCGAGCTGGCCTAGTCCTAAATGACATAGCTGTTAGACTGGGTCTGTAGCACATGGTGAAGGAACCAGTAAGAGGGTAAAACATACTTATCCTCACCAACCTGCCTACCGCAGATGCACCTGTCCATGACAGTATTGGTAAGAGTGACCACCGCACAGTTGTTGTGGAGATGAAGTCCCACCTTCACATTGAGGATACCCTCCATTCTGCTGTGTGGCATTATCATGGAAATAGGAGATTTCAAACAGATCTAGCAATTCAAGATTGGGCATTCATGAGATGCTGTAGGCAATCAGCAGCAGAATTGTACTTGAACACAATCTGTAACCTCATGGCCCAGCATATCCCCCACTCTAGCATTACCATCAAGCCAGGGGATCAACCCTAGTTCAATGAAGAGTGCAGGAGGGCATTCCAGGAGCAGCACCAGGAATACCTAAAAATGTGGTGTCAACCTGATGAAGCTATAACACAGGACTACTTGCATGCCAAACAGCATAAGTAGCAAGTGATAGACAGAGGTAAGGATCCCCCAACCAACTGATCAGATCTAAGCTCTGCAGTCCTGCCACATCTAGTCATGAATGGTGGAGGATAAACAACTCACTGGAGGAGGCGGCTCCACAAACATCCCCATCCTCAATGATGGGGGAGTCCAGCACATCAGTATAAAATATGAGACTGAAGTATTTGCTATAATCTTCAGCCAGAAGTGCCGAGTAGATGATCCATTTCGGCCTCCTCCGGAGGTCCCCAGCATCACAGATGTCAGCCTTCAACCAATTTGATTCACTCCATGTGATAAAGAAAAAGCTGAAGGCAATGGATACTGCAAAGGCTATGGGCCCTGACAATATTCCGGCACTAGTACAGAAGACTTATGCTCCAGAACTTGCCATGCCCCTAGCCAAGCTGTTCCAGTACAGCTACAACACTGGCACCTACCCGGCTATGTGTAAAATTGCCCAAGTATATCCTGTAAATAAAAAGCAGGACAAATCCAACCCAGCCAATTACTGACCCATCAGTCTACTCTCGATCATCAGTAATGAAGAAGTCATCAACAGTGCTATCAAGCAGCACTTGCTTAGCAATAGCCTGCTCACTGACGTGCAGTTTGGGTTCTGCCAGAGCCACTCTGCTCTTGACCTCATTACAGCCTTGGTTCAAACATAGACAAAAGAGCTGAACTCCCGATGTGAGGTGAAGGCCACATTTGACCGAGTGTGGCATCAAGGAGCCCTAGCAAAACTGGAGTCAATAGGAATCAGGGGGAAAACTCTCCACTGGTTGGAGTCATACTTTACACAATGGAAGATGGTTGTGGCTGTTGGAAGTCAATCATCTCAGTTCCAGGACATCACTGCAGGAGTTACTCAGGGTAATGTCCTAGGCCCAACTATCTTCAGCTGCTTCATCAATGACCTTCCTTCCATCATGAGGTCAGAAGTGGGGATGTTTGCTGATGATTGCACAAAGTTCAGCATCATTCGTGACTCCTCAGATTCTGAAGAAATTCATGTCCAAATACAGCAAGGCCTGGACAATATCCAGGTTTGGGCTGACAAGTGGCAAGTAACACTCATGCCACCTAAGTGCCAGGCAATAACCATCTCCAACAAGAGAAAACCTAACCATTGCCCCTTGACATTCAATGGCATAACCATCGCCAAATCTCTCTTTCATCCTGAGGGTTACCATTGACCAAAAACTGAACTGGACTAGCCATAAAAATACTGTGGCTACAAGGGCAGGTCAGAGGCTAGGAATCCTTCAGTGAGTAACTCAACTAACTCCCCAAAGCCTGTCCACCATCTATAAGACACAAGTCAGGAGTGTGGTGGAATACTCTCCGCTTGCCTGGAGAGCTTCAACAACACTCAAAAAGATTGAGACCATCCAGGACAAAGAAGCCTGCTTGGTTGGCACCACATCCATAAACATTCACTCACTCTACCACCAATCAACAGTAGTAGCAGTGTGTACCATCTACAAGATGCACTGCAGAAACTCACCAAGGCTCCTTAGGCAGCATTTTCCAAACCCACAACCACTACCATTTGGAAGGACAAGGGCAGCAGATAAATGGGAACACCACCACCTGGAAGTCCCCCTTCGAGATCCACACCACCCTGGCATGGAAATATATCGCCGTTCCTTCACTCTCGCTGGGTCAAAATCCAGGAATCCCCTCCCTAACAGCACTGTTGATGTACCTACACCATATGGACTGCAGCAGTTCAAGAAAACAGCTCACCATCACCTTCTCAAGGGCAACGAGGGATTGGCAATAAATGCTGGCCTAGCCAGCAATGCTCACATCCCGTAAATTAATTTAAAAACTCAGCAATGGGAATGGTAGATTACAAATCCAGCAGATTGATATCTTTACTAACCTTGAAGGTCAATAGGTAAATCAGCTGATTTTGAAAAATAGTACAGGCCAAATATGTGTGACCACTCAGCTAGTACTAAATTTAATAATGCAAATATCTCCAAATTATATAGAACGGAGGTAGATCAGTAACTTTTTCCCTGCTAATATGTCGGTGAATTCTTGCTCTGAAAGAGGACGATCTTAACTCAATAGCTGCACAAACGAAATGTGGCTTTGTTAATTGCTAACACTTTCTTGGAGTACAAAGAAGACTGTACTAACAACATGATACAGCTTAAGCTGTGGTAGACTGTGTTGTGTGTCCTAATAGGCATCACAAGTACCAGATCACTACAAGTACTCGCAATACAAGAGGATACAGGTCTTCCAGGCATCTCAGCACTGAAGAACAAACAAAAGCGAGGTATGTCAGATATAGGAAATGGCCTCCAGGTGCAGTAATGAAACTAAGTAGGAGATTTCATTGAGCAATTTGACACAGCAGGGAGGGAACGTTCCATTTTTAAAATAATTGAATACCAGTGCTAAGTTCTATTAGAACACAGCAGCAGTAATAGGCCATTTGGCTCTCATATCACTATGACATTTCTATCCTTAATTCCCTTTTAACTACATTTTCTAAGTATCAATCTCCCTAGTAAACATTTTATATTTTCATAACTTCATATGTGGAGGAATTTCAGTTGAAATTCCCAAGATTATGCCCACTTCATTTCCATTCTCTTCTAGTGGAAGAGTTGTTTCCTATTTACCTTGCCAAATCTATTATTTGTTTTATACATCTCAATCAAATCATCTATTATTCACTAGGAAATGTAACAAGTTTAGTATCTCATTATGGAGAAGTCTATTCATCCTGATAAACCATTGCTGGACTTTCTCCAAGCCTATGAGGCTACAATCCCAACAAAGGATTGAATAACAATTCATGCGTAACGCTGTTTCTATTAAATAAGAGGTTGTTCTCATAATCCACAAAGAGTGCTTTCCCAATTTTGTACAACTTGGACCATATATTGCAGCATTAGGCACAGAAGATTGCATGTCTGTTATGCAATCGGCTCGACTTGTCAGATTGAT
The DNA here is from genome assembly GCF_017639515.1 of Carcharodon carcharias. Lineage (NCBI taxonomy): Eukaryota > Metazoa > Chordata > Chondrichthyes > Lamniformes > Lamnidae > Carcharodon > Carcharodon carcharias. Next base: position 47,798,129 of record NC_054471.1, on the reverse strand, counting down.
TGTTAGCACAACTAAAAGATTGTGACTCTGGGAGTTCTGACAGTCATCATCCAAAACTAAATGCAGAAGTGACCAGCATTTGATGAACCAAGGTGGTGCAAAAATTGCATTAGGCAAGAGAAAAGCGCTGCAGGGCCTTTAAAGGAAATTAGCAACCAGCTGGGTCAATGTACTGATCTCATGGTGTGCATCTAGCTGCCCTTAGAACATAAAATAAATTCACCAAATCATCTAATGATATTGCAACAGATTAACCTGAGCAAACATATTACAAAGCCATTAATGCTTATTTTGGTTCTTTCAAGGTCTTAATAAATGAAGAAATCCTATAGAAAACCCTGTTTACTCAAGTGTTAAAAGTATTCCATAAACAATATATCTGCATGTTTAGTTTATAAAGCAAGGATATACATTTAAACATCTGCTAATATCTTCAAATATGAATTATATAATTATCCAGTTCAGACCTTCACTAATGGGATATATGGCTTCACACACAAAAATGGATACTTAAACTGAGCCACATTGTATATTGGGATTGAACCCTTCACTGAAGAGCTGACATCACCTGCACAAGCTGATGGGCTGAACAGTCTCCTTTTGTGCTGCAATTTCTGAAATAAGTTTAAGAACGTTAGAAATGAACACAACTGCAGATGAGAATCTGACAGGAAATACCAATTTCACCAGCATTCCCTGCACTTGTTTTTTCATTTAAACACCATGGTTGGTTTTGTGAACATAGCCCTATTTGAAACATCAGACAAACTTCTGTGCATTTAGCAACCACTGAAAAATGAAAGATTCAGAAAAAAAACAAACTTAGATGATATTACCCAAATGATTTAATCGAAAGTGTAACATATTTTGGTTGCTTCAATCCATAAGCTTTAACCAAAAGAACAAAAAGTTACATGATGAGGGTTACTTAAATATCAGGGAAGAAAATGACACACCAACTAGTCATTAGGTGAACATAAGTCAATGGAATGCTTCATTCTCGCCAAAAAAAGTGATCCAAAAACCACAAATATAGTAAACAAACAAAAACTTAATGGGTCCTCAATGTAAGCTCACAATAGATCTATTTTACAACTTTAATATAATTTTCAGACAAGCACTTATTGCAAGAATACAAAGTAAATAGATGAGGCAAACCGATTGAAAGATCTACACTATGTCTTCCATAGAAATCCTCCAAACTCCACAATCACAGCATTCAAATGTTTCTTGAAATACCTCAGGGATTTTCTTTTACGAGATCACTACCTGGATATCCATGGCATAGATTTATCAGTGCGTGTGAAGGATAACTTGTTGCAAATGCGAAATGTGCTCTTAACCTGTATGAATTTCCACTGAAAGAAATTTTCTGAATCTACCTTTACCACGTTATTTACATCCTTAAATGCCAGATTGCTGTACACTGTCAAATTACAATGTGTAAATAAAAAAAATCAGCAAACTAGTTGCTGAATTAGAAAAAGGTTCCCACAGGCAACTACAGTACTACCACATTTTGAAAAATTAGTGCATCATTTAAAATCAGCAGGGTTAAAATATAAAGGCAGCATCAAACCAGGGAAAGAGGCATCTTTCCTGGGAAAACATCCAGTATGCTTTAATTCAGCTGTGACTTGGAAAGCTCCATTCTAAGTTACCAATTAGTCAACAGAAAAAATCCAAATAGTTTACAGTTTCAAAAGCAATGCAGTCACTTTTTATCTTAACATGTAAACCTTAGAGCTGAATATTAAATCTGAAGAAGTTGGGATCTACCCAAACTTGGGGCAGTTCAACAAAACCAGATTCAAGCGTGATTTTTTTTCCTTAATAGCAGAATTAAATCTCTGGCAGAGACAAAAATTGCCAATAATGAGCTAGAAAAGTGAATAGTTTCAGCAGTCTTGATCTGGCTTGAATTCAACCTGAAGCTGCTCACTTGCATAAATACTATCTTGTATAGACAGGATCCAAGTACAAACATAAAAAATGATCTGAACATATTTCCTTTGTGCAAATTTTCAGTAGACAATTTCTTAAACACTGGTAGGTGTTTAAATTACAAGGTGTAAAGATGCATTGTGCAAAAATCATATTCTTAATGCTAGATCATTTCCTCATCTTTTGATCTCTGCACCACATGATGATCCTGGTCATTTTTTAAAAATATATTGGCGGAAGTTCAGGAAGATCTGTCTTCAATGAATGCTGCACTGCTGCAAGGCTTCAAGCGTTTAGCTACAAGTGAATATAAAAAGAAAAATTAGTTTAGCGTTCAGGCTATGTAGCCCCTTCAGCCTGTTCTGTCATCAATAAGATCATAGCTGATCATTTACCTCAACTCCACTTTCCCATCTGATTCTTTTACTGCCCAAAAATCAATCTCAGCTTTGAATATACTCAACTACCAGTATCCACAGTGCTCTGGGGTAGAGAATTCCAAACGTTCACTGCTCTTTGAGTGAAGAAATTCCCTTTCATCTCACTCCTAAATGGCCAACTTCCTATCCTGACGCTAGGATCCCAGCTCTAGATTTTCCAACCAGGGAAAGCAGCATCTCACTGCCTGCTTAATCAAGTCTCCTCAGGATTTTATATGCTGACAACAGCACAAGTAACAAAAAGGTCTGGCCTTATCCGGGTGACTTTGTGCTCTGTTGGAGATAGCGGTAGTGGAGAACTGGACACTTCTCATTTTTGGTATCTGTCTCATCAAAGGTCAAATCAACATGCAGGTCAAACGCTGGGATATTGTTGTTGTGCAATCTGCTATTTATATTAGAGTAGATTTCATGTTATTGGCAGCAACATCTGGCTGCCTGAGTTTCCCAGCTGAGGAAGGTCTGCCAGCAATGTGCCTGCAGCACCAATGAAGGGTGCCATCTGATGGTGGCCGCCATTTACATTTATCATTGTAATAGAAACAGAAAATGCTGGAAATATAGCAAGCCAGGCAGTATTCGTGGAGAGAGATAAAAGCCAAATACTGCAGATGCTGGAAATCTGAAATAAAAACAGAAAGTGCTGGAAAAACTCAGGTCTGGCAGCATCTGTGGATAGAGAGACAGAGTTAACATTTCAAGTCCATATGATTCTTCTTCAGAGTTAAAAAGAGCCACATGGACTCGAAACATGGAGGTCCAGGGCCAAAGGGAGTGATAATGAGACAATTAAAGAAACAAAAAAAATGTCTAAAGGAGCTGTGAATGATAGAATGACGAACACCTGCCACAATTACATTTCTCACCAACTGTGTTGCCTCAAAAGGGGGCTCCCTGCTCCACAGGAGCAACAGCACCCCCTCATTCACATTATAATTTTGCCAAAGTCAGTCATTGAGGTTTTTAACCTCAGCCTTAGGAATGATATAACTGACGGCACCATTCTGATAACACATTGAGAATTTGGAAAGAAGCTTCCTCAACTCATGCTGCGGGTAGGCTGAACAGGGGCAGAGTGGGACTTCCGCCCCTCAGGAAGCCCCGACATTAGGAGCTGCTGGCCAATCTGATTGGCCATCAGTCCCAGCAGCGCCAAGGCCATGTTAGTGGGCACAGCCGGGACTGCAAGAGGATGAAGGAAGGTGGGCCATGCATCCCCAGAAACAGGTTAATTCAGGGTCTTGGCAGCGAGGATTTGGGATTAAGGCTGTGGGCAGGTAGGAAGAAAGGGAGGGGTTCTATCTTAGGGGCCCACCCCCTCAGATTGGCAAAGACAGCCCCTGAAGATAGAATACCAATGCCCACCCCATTCCTTCCTGCCCCTTGAAGAGACCATTTTTTTTAAAATCAGGCTAACAATGCCAAACATTTTATGGAATGGGCCAAGTATTATCAGCTCTTTTGAGTACAAACCCATTTCCATCTGTTTCAGATGAAGTTACATTGTTTCATAGTTTGCCATTGTGAGATTTGAACTCTTGATAATCTTTTTTAAATCAAGCTCTCCACCTCCAGTGATGTTGTAACTCCTTCGAGTACAAACACGTTTCCATCTGTTTCAGATGAAGTTACATTGTTTCATAGTTTGCCATTGTGAGATTTGAACTCTTGATCTTGGGGTTACAAACCCAGTACCATAACCACTTGGCTATTTAGGCCAAGCCAATCATTAATGCTTGACCTTGTGATACTCTTTTTGAGTAAACCTGTTTCCATCTGTTTCAGATGAAGTTACATTGTTTCATAGTTTGCCATTGTGAGATTTGAACTCTTGATACTCTTTTGAGTAAACCTGTTTCCATCTGTTTCAGATGAAGTTACATTGTTTCATAGTTTGCCATTGTGAGATTTGAACTCTTGATCTTGGGGTTACAAACCCAGTACCATAACCACTTGGCTATTTAAGCCAAGCCCACAAACCTGTTTCCATCTGTTTCAGATGAAGTTACATAGTTTCAGCCATTGTGAGATTTGAACTCTTGATCTTGGGTTTACAAACCCAGTACCATAACCACTTGGCTATTCAGGCCAAGCCCAAGTATTATCAGGGTGAATTGACTTGATAACAAGTCTAATTGATCTTTGATTATCTATTTAAATATGGTGGACAGGTAGCCGATCTCAGCACCCGACCAAATTTTACGTTGCCCCCCCCATCCCGACCAACCCAAAAACATGCCCTGCAGGAGCATGCAAAATGCAGTCCAATGTTTCTGTGAACTCAACTGAGTCAAATATTCTAGTTAAAGGAAACATTTGGTAGCATTTAGCATCTGCTGTTAACTATCAAAGTGTCTCATTTATTGATCTAATGGTACTCACGCTCTATAAGCTTCCATTTCTTCTGCTCAGAGTGAAGGAAGCTACTGAGGTAGAAGATGACAGGTAGGAAAAGAAGAAATGTTGACACTGCAATGACTGGAACAGTGTCACTGCAGCGCATAGTGCAGTTATAGGTTTTGCTCCACAGCTGCCGCGTCAAGTTCATCTGAAAGCATCAAATACAAAAGAACTTTTATGAGGTAAAACTATTGTGCCTAAAAAATTTTGTAAATGATGAAATGGGTAATGATGATGAGTAGTTTTTCAAGTTATTAATAATTAAATATATAAAATATCTCATTATTAAGTCAAAATGACTCAAAAGATTCCACAGATACAAATAATCATTTTTGAAGTGCAACGATTTCTAATGTAAATAAATGTGACACAGATTAGAAAATAGTAATGCAATCCCCATGCACCACCACCCCCACGTATCCGCACAAATAGCAATGAGAAACCTTACTAGCTAGTCTGGCTCTTTTGGCAACTATTGAGGAGGAATGTTGTTCTAAACACTAGGGTGAACTCCCAACTATTCATTGCACAATGTGATGGGTTTTTAATGCTCATCTGAATCTCCAGAATAGGCAAACAGGATTTTGTTTTAAAGTCTTATCCAAAGATCTGCAACATCTAACAATATAGATTAGCAAATACAGAATATAAAAAGCTGCCTGGTTGTCATGGAAACCTATCATCTTCTACCTCAGCAGCTTTCTTCACCCTGAGCAGAAGAAATGGAAGCTTATAGAGCATGAGTATCTGGTTAATGTCCTTTGAAGGGAAATTGCAACTCTTATCCAGACCAATTCACAGGACTAGTCTTGCACTATTTTGCTGACTCTTAAATGCCCATTGAACTGGCCTGGTAAGTCACATAATAATTAAAGTAACTAGGGGCAGGCAATAAATGCACTATTGCCAATATGCCAAGAATAAATTTAATAGCATGCAACACTCCTTTAGAACTGTACTAGGATATAAAACCTTTAACCCACAGGTCTGAATGCCTCAATTAACTGAGACCTTAAGAAAGTATGATACATATTCCTTTTAGAAGGTTCTTACAACTTTCTAAAGCTAATACAAAGTAAACTTCTTGTGAGAGCTGGACTTTAAAGCAGAACAGATAAGATGGTGCATTCAAGCTGGCAAACAAACATTTTGACCAAAGGATGCTGGAACCAAAGAACCACACTCAATACGGGCAACAGCACATTAGGAAGACAAATCGTATGTTGACCTTTATTGTAAGGGGGTTGGAGCACAAGAATATAGAAGCTGAGCTGTAACTGTACTAGGCTGTGATAAGACCACACTTGGAATATAGTGTACAATTTAGTGTCTCTAAGGTAGGATAGACTTGCCTTAGAGGGGATGCAACAAAGGTTCACTGGATTGAACACTGAAATCAGAGGGCTGTCCTGAGGAAAGATTGCGTAGAATGGGACTATACTCTCAAGTTTAGAAGAATGAGTGATAATCTCATTGAAACACAAAATTCTGAGTGAGTTTGAAAGTGTAGATGGAGACAGACTCTTTCCTCTAGTTGGAGAGCCTAGAACTAAGGGGAATAATTTCAAGATAAGACATCAGCCATTTTGCACTGAGATGAGGAGCTGTTTCTTCACTCAGGGGGTTGTGGATGATCAGTTGCTGAGTATACTGATGAGAGTCCAAATATCGGTCAGCTAAGGGAATCAAGGGATATGGGGACAAGGAAAGTGGAGTTGATGTCGAAGATCTGCCATGATCTCATTTAATAGCAGAACAAGCTTGAGACCCCTGTGTAGTTTACTCTAGCTTTAAGAAACTGCCTTGAGTGCTTGACATGAACTTGTTCTCCAAACTACTTTGGCCAATTTGATTTGACAAGCCTATATGAAGATTAATGTCCCTCCAATTATTACTAGGGCCTCTTGCTTCTTGAGTAAAATTCTGTCCAACAGTATAGTTACTAATAGGAAGCCTATGAGCTACTCCCATCAGTGTTTTCTAATCTTTATTTCTCATCTCCACCCTTACTGATTCTACTTCCTGCTCTCTGAACCAAGATTCTTCTTTACTACTGACCTCATATCATCCTTGATTACCAGGGCCATCCCACCTATTTTCTATCTTGTCTATATTTTCAAAAGATCAAGTACTCTGGAAAATTTAGTTCCCAATCTTGTTTGCCATGAAACTATGATCTAATAGCCACTACAGAAGCAAATATATTTATCTCTATTTATGCTATCTTGGTATGAATGCATTGCGCCTTCAGGTAAGTGCTTTAATTTTAACTTACCATTTTTTTCCTGATTTGACCTTATTCATTGGTAGTTAAACTTGGTGTCACACTCTGCTCATCTTTACTCAGTCGCAACATTGATCTGCAGCCTTGACCTTTTTCTTTAGATATATAAATTTCCCCTCACTTGAACCTTCCCTCTGCCTTTTTAATTTCAAGCTCTATATACAGCCCTAGTTATGTGTTTGTTTTAACAATTCAGCACATGTTGACATCTGTTCAGCTAGTTCCAGCTTGCTGAAAAACAGCTCTAGACCAAGAACCAAACATACTCAATGGCCCTGGCATCAAAACAGGTTTAGAATTAGATTACTACTGAGTTTTGACAACACTGCTGAGGGGATGAGTATTGCATCGTTTCAATGTACTTACTGCATCGACAATGTCTATACACAGGTTCTGCTTATCTGCCATTTTGTTGTACCAGTCAGTTAAATTATTGTAAGAAGCTTTACATTTAATGCAAAGATCAGAACGGTTGCCATGATCAGGGCGGTTCTACAAAACAAAAACGAAAGTCACGCTTTGTAGCACAACAGGTTAGCCCACCAAGTTATCATACATATACACTCAAGATAACAGGATCGCATGAGACGGATCACAGGGGTAAAAGGTAGTAAAGCAATGAAGTATGGGTTCACATGAACGTTAGATAAAGAATATGAAGACATTAGGAAAAGTGAGAGGGAACAAATAAATTGTTATATTAGAAGTATGCTACTGACTACTTTTTTGGAATAAGGTGGATGACAATTAGTTCTATGAAAAGGGTAAGGAAGAACAGAAAAGTTATCTTAGTAGGTTATTTCAGTCAACTTAAACTGTGAAAACTCAAATAAATGCAAAAGAATGCTGGAAATGCTTAGGTCAGACAGGGTTTGTGGAGAGAAACAGCGTTCACGTTTCAGGTCAAGATGACCTTTCATCAGAACTGAAGAAATATAGAATTGTAAGGTGCATTACATTTATCTCTATCTTTCTTCAGTTCTGATAAAAGTTATCTTGATCCAAAATGTTAATGCTGTTTCTCTCCAGATACTCCCTGACTTAATCATTTCCAGCATCTGCATTATTTTACTTTTGTATTACTGCAAAAACTCAAATGCTTTGGAGGTTAGTAGATACAATACACAGGTGCTTCTTGACCCAATGTGTCTGGAATACTGAGTGTAGTTTTGGCCTCATTATTTCATTACTTCATTTCATAATCAGTTACTAGGGGAACAACAGAATTCCAAGATCCCAGAATGACATAAGGAGAGATTGACTACCATGGATTTTTTCTCTCTTGTAAAGAGAAGACTGAGGGGAGATATGTTTAAAGTGTTTACAATTTGCACAAATTAGGTCCAGGTAAGCTTTTCTGCTGTTTACAGAATTTAAGCACAAGGTGCCACATTAACAGATTAAGAATAGGAAATAGAAAATGTAAGAACTTGCTAACTAAAAAGGTGTTAAGTATGTGGGACAGATTTCTAACACAGGTGGTGGAAGCAGAAACCTTAAATTGCAAAGATTAGGCAGGTTCTCATCAACAAATGGAATTCAGCTTTATTCGGCATGCACCAGGGAATATGGTAAACTGATGACATATGGAAAAAGTTTTCTCCTGCCTGAAACAGTTACTAAGTCCTCCCTAAATAAAAGATATTCCACTTATTATCGATTACTTCACTACAAATAACTTATAGAAATCCTAGACAAGTTAAACAGCCTCTCAAAGTGACCATGGCTAACTAAAGAAATTTAGGATAGTATTAGACCAAAGAGGAGTCATATAAAGTTGCTATAAAAAGTAGCGAGCCTAAGGGTTGGGAGCAGTTTAGAATTCAGCAAAAGGAGGACCAAGAGATTGATTAACAGGGGATAAATAGAGTATGAGAATAAACTTGCAAGGAACATAAAAGCAGACTGTGAAAGCTTCTAGAAGTGTGGGGAGACAGTGGCATAGTGACTAGTATTCCAGAGACTCAGGTAATGTTCTGTGTGGCAGGGTTCGAATTCCATCAAGGCAGATTGTGACATTCAAATTCAATAAAAATCTGGAATTAAAATCATTGCTGATTGTCATAGAAACCTGCCATCCTTACCTGATTCCAGTTGTGAGTGATTCAACCACAGCACTGGTTGATTTTTAAATGCCCTCTGAAGGGCAATTAAGAATGGTGATGCCAAAAAAAGTGAAGACAAATGTAAGTCCCTTACAGTCTGAAACAGGAGAATTTATAATAGATATAATAGTTCTGTCACAACAAATAACTTCCAAGGGTCTAGTGAGAAGGAGGATTGAAGGAAATTAGTATTACTAAAACTACCTGCATTGGAGAATTAATGGAACTGAAAGCTGATAAATCCCTAGGGCCTGATAATCTCCATCCCAGGTTACTAAAAGAGGTGGAAATAGTGGTTGTCATCTTCGAAAATTATGTAACAGTCCCTGCAGATTGGAGGGCGACAAATGTAACCCCACTGTTTAAAAAAGGAGGGAGAAAATAGCAAATTACAGGCTGGTTAGCTCAGGGAAAATGCTAACAGAGCACTTAGAAAATATCATTAGGATTAGACAAAGTCAACATGGATTTATGAAAGGGAAGAATAGATGAGGGAGAACCAATGCATGCGGTGTATTTGGATTTTGATAAAATCCCGCATAAGAGGTTATTGTACAAAATTAAAGCACATGGGACTTGTTGTAATATATTGGCGCGGATTGAGAATTGGTTAACAGGCAGGAAACAGAGTAGGAATAAATGGGTCTTTTTTTGGAGTGGCAGGCAGTGACTTGTGGGGTTACCACAGGGATCAGTGCTTGGGCCCCAACTATTCACAATATTCATCAATGATTTGGATGAGGGAACCAAATGTAATATTTCCAAATTTGCTGATGACATGAAATTTGGTGGGAATGTGAGCAATAAGGAGGGTGTTAAGAGGCTTCTAGGTGATTTAGGCAGGTTGAGTGAGTGGGAAAATGCATGGCAGATGCAGTATAACAAGGATAAGTGTGAAGTTATCCATTTTGGTAGAAGATACAGAATGGCAGAGTATTATTTAAATGGTGATAGATTGGGAAATGTTGATATACAAAGGGATGTGGATGTCCTTGTACACCAATCACTGAAAGCAAGCATGCAGGTGCAGTGAATAGTTAAGGTGGCAAAAAGTACGTTGGCTTTCATTGTGAAAGGGCTCGAGTACAGGAGCAAGGATGTCTTAATGCAGCTGTACAGGGCTTTGGTGAGACCACACCTAGAGTAGTGTGTGGAGTTCTGGTCTCCTTACCTAGAAAAGGATATATTTCCCATAGAGTGAGTGCAGCAAAGGCTCACCAGGTTGATTCCTGGGATGGCAGGATTGTTGTATGAGGAGAGATTGGGCCGACTAGGCCTGCATTCACTGCAGTTTAGAAGAACGAGGGGAGATCTCATTGAAACAAAATTCTGATGGGGATGGACAGACTGGATGTAGGGATGATATTTCCTCTAGCTGGGAGTCTAGAACAAGCAGTCAGTCTCAGGATACAGGGTAGACCATTTAGGACTGAGATGAGGAGAAACTTCTTCACTCAGAGGGTGGTGAGCCTATGAAATTACCTACCACAGAAGGTTGTGGAGGCCATGTCATTGAATATATTTAAGGGGGAAATAGATTTATGGACTCTAAAGGTGTCAAGGGGTATGGGGAGAGCACAGGAGTACGGCGTTGAGATAGAGGATCAACCATGATCATATTGAATGGTGGAGCAGGCTCAAAGGGCCAAATGACCTATTCCTGTTCCTATTTTATATGCTTCTATATCTTCAGACTACACCACCACCTTTTAATTGTACTTAGCCCAGAGTGATGAAACTAGGGAGGACAAAGACAATTAAGAGTGAGAAAATGGATATTGCATATATTGAATAGTGAAAACAAATGTGGGAAAGCTCCAGACCCATTAATCTTAGTCCATTCTACATAAAACAATGGAAGTAATTATCAAGACGGAACCTTTAAGATAATCTGTATATCAGTAACCTCATCAATAGAAATAGGCATGGATTCCAAAGGGGACGGTCCTGCTGATTAATCTCTTTGGCTCTTTTAAGTAGTGACAACCCAAGTGGACTGTGGTAATCCCCAGGACCCTGTTGCTGTTCTAGTATTTTCATGTTCTTCCATTGCAGAATAGCTTGAAGCAATGGAAGAATTTGTAGGCTGCTTAATAGTTCAACAATCCATGACAGTCCACATCTTCCACAGTCATAACTATCTTTACAGCTGCCAATAGGGTGGCTAGTCACATACAGCTGGAGGGTTTTATGAGCTCCCACAACCAATTTGGTGAGGGGACAGCCATCCTCACCCATCAAATGCAAGTATCCCAGTAGATGTCAATCCAGAATTCAGAGCCAAAGCCGTCTGGAGCAGGGTTTGAACCTTATACTTTGATACCAGAGGTGGTAATGCTACCATGAAGCCAAAGGATCTCCCCTCATGACTTGATGAACCTGGACATCCAAAAGTCTGACAAATTTCCACATGAAAGGCCATTAATTAAACCTAGCTGTGGGAACTCAGGGAAACATTAAATAAATCAATGGACTGAAGGGCAGAAAACTGAGTATTTGTTAGGAGAATATCAGAAAGGAGTAGCGGGAGAGCAGGAATACAGCTCTTGGTCCAGGGACGTCTACTGTTCCTAATTTACATAAAATGACCTGGATTCAAAAACTCAAGGCAAAAAAGTTAAATCTAGAAGTATCAGACAAGGAGGGAAGTGGGATTAGAAGATATGGTCTAGAAATTAGAGGGCTGCACAAAATATGTAAGTGAGTCAAACAATGACATGAACTTTAACGCAACATTAAAGTGCTGAAAAGACGAAGAAAAACTTAAACATGCAAAGGCAAAGAATGGAAAAGACTGGACAAGCTTTCAGCAGGTCTAAATGAATAAAGTCATTTCAGACTGATAAAAAGAAATTTCTTACATAGTGATCTGTGTTCAAAATATATGGGGGCGACAGGTGAAATTTCCCTCGAAACCCCAAAATGCCCTGAAAATTCAATCCCGGGGCAACCAATAAGAATAAAGTTGCCCCCACACACAAAAGTGACAGAATTCGTGAGGAGCTGCTCTTCCAATGTAAAGCTGTTTCTCTCCTGTGTTTCTAGCTGTAACAAAGGATAGGCTGCGGGGTGAGTGGTGCTGTTGGGAACAGAGGCTGCGAAGGGGACAGTCTGCCCAACTTACTCCTTTGTTCTAGGCTGACTGGGCAGACGTACAACAACTGCCCATTCATCTGGTTATGCAAGTGCACAGAGAGAAGCCTCCTGCCTACGCACTAGGCGCTGGATGCAGATAACCAAGAGGCCAAGAGGCCATGATGGGGAGTGACGAAGGGTGTGGGGTCTGGTGGCTGCAATTGTGAGGAGAATCTGCAGAGGACAGAGAACATCAACAAAAGAATACTCAACTAACTGGGAGCCAGAAAAACTTGAAGTCACTGAGCTAATGAATTCCTTGTAAATGAATGTGGAATCTCTAGCTTAAAGCTGCATAAGTTCAGGTACTATTGCTTGGGGAAAACTGTAGTGGATGCTATTGATATGAACATTGTTTATTGGATAATTTAATACTGATGTATTATTTCATAAGGAAGGCTTGCATTTATCTTATGCATTTATGTGTCTCACATTTGGTGAATTACTTTCGGTGTAGTGACTGTGTTGGAGACAAACATGCAGCCATTTTGCATTTTCTAATATCCCAACTAATGAGAATAAAAAAGGAACCCCAAAAAATCTCAAGATTCCTCAAAAAAGATATATATATATATCGACCCCTAGTGTAGAATAAACAACCAGATAAAATAGTAGAGACAAAAACCTTAAGGATCCTCAAGAAAACAACTAGATGCTACAACTGGGGGGAGGGGATGTCAGGTTCTCTCTCTGTGGCTGAATTAAGTTGCCTACCTCACCCATAATTATCTTGTGTAATGCTACTATTTCTAACAGTCCTTGGGTTGCATTTTTTCTACAATTTAAGTGGCCCATTTCTTTCAGGTGTCACACTAAGGATATTTGTGTTATTCAACAAGCCAATTAAATCAATGGCTTCCAATTGCATTGGTGTCCATTTTGGGTCATTTTGTTTCCTTTATTTCTGTAAGTAATAAGAAATCCTATTCTGAATGTTTTCCCCAAAGAAGATCACCCTCACCTGCATGCTGGGAGATATATTACAATTAACGCCTTGAATACTTTAGTGCCAACCTCCGCTTCATTCTACTGAATAAAATGGACTTTTAATGACATGGATTGCTTTTGGCATCGATACAAACAGCACAAGTATTTTCTAAAAGCTGTTCTATTAAAATGTACATAATCTCACAAATTTAAATACCAAATACCAAATATAAGAACATCCTTAGCTGTCTAATTTTATTTTCTGGAATAGGAAAATAGACATCGTTGCTTTATTGCAAATTTATAAATATTTTTCTTTCGCCCACTTCACTGGATGCTGTACTTTCACTTTTCCTTACTTTCACTTTTCCTTACTTTCACTTTTCCTTACTTTCACAGGCATTACCACCATTTCTTCTTGCAGCTCAGTTTGCCACAAACTTGTGATCTATGGTCCAATCTTGGCAGTAGAAAAACAGAACTCTTAACAAGCAGCTAACATTCTACAGTGACACACAATGTCTCTAATAAATGCATATACATCACAGTGGGGGTGAGGAAGAATAGGTTTAGAAATGCAATGGAAGAGCAGGCTGAAGAAAAAAATGCAGATCTATGGCTGTTGAAATGTCTACATACTAAATGGCCTAAGAATGTGAGTAGTTAAGCTGATTGTTATTTATGAGGTGAGTTAGTGACACAGGGCCCCCAAAATCTTTTACTGATTTTTGTTTAGAAAGCTTGTGGATTTATTGCAAAACAGGATTGCTGATCCATTCTTTTCATTTGCAAGCTCTATTGACACAAGCAAAGTGTGATTGATATGCAAGTTACCGAAGAGTAATGGTCAAAACAACTCAGGGAATCATTCAGCATCTTCATAAAGTTTACAGTGTCCATTGATGGTTCTGTTTTATTACCATTTAAACAGGCTGTTGAAGGGAAAGAGAGACATCAGGTTAGTACATAAAAGGTACAACTGAGCACTGCTGTACCTAGATTAAAATTGCAGAAAATATTTCAAACATTCAATTTTACAGCACATTCAAAAAACACGAGAAAAAGTTAAATGATAAAGCAATGCCCAGGCTGTAAAATATCCCCAAATCAAAGCTTTCTTCAACTTTAGGAACAATTTGACCACCCTCCAATACGAAAGTTAAACTAAAGTAATTAGCATATGCAACTAGATTTTTTTTCCCCATTATTCATTCACTGGATGTGGGCTTCACTAATGCCACCTGCAATTATTGCCCTCAAGGTGGTGGTAGGTAAGCTGCAGTCCATTTGATGAGGGTAAACCCACAGTGCTTTAGGGAGGGCATTCCAGGATTTTGACCCAGCGGTGAAAATGGAGCAATATAAATTACACTCCCGACTTGTACCATGTAAGTGGGAGAAATCAGGTGAATCACCTGCCATAAAAAACCCAGACTCTGACCTGTTCTTGTGGCCATGGTATTTATGAGATTGACCAGTAATTTCATTGGTCCAATGGTGACAACCAAAGATGTCGATGGGGGTTTTGACAATGGTAATGACATTGATGGTCAAGGAAGACACTCTTGTGGGAGATGGTGATTATCTGGCACTTGTGTGGCACGAATGTTCCTTGCCACTTATCAGTTCAAGCCTGAACATCACCCAAGTCTTGATGCATGTTATCTAAGGCGTAAACAGTACAATCAAGAATTCCCACTTCTGATCTTATGATGAAGAGAAAGTCATTGAAGCAGCAGCTGAAGGTGGTTGGACCTAGGACACTACCCTGAGGAACTCCTGCAGCGATGTCCAAGGGCTGAGATGATTGACCTCCAGCAACAACCACCATCTTCCTTTGAGCTGGTATGATTTCAGCCACTGGAGAGTTTTGCCCCAATTCCTATTGATTTTGGTTTTACAAAGGCTCCTTAATGGTATACCTGGTCAAATGTTGCCCTGATGTCAAGGATAGTCACTCTCCCCTCACACCTGGAATTCAGCTCTGTTACATTTTTGAACCAAGGCTTTAATGAGATCTGGAGCCATGCGGTCTTGGCAGTACACAAATTGAGCACTGGTGAGGTTATTGCTGTGTAAGTGCACTTTGATAGCACAGTCAACAACCCCCTTCATCACTTTGCTGATGACTGACATTAGACAGATGGGGCACGTTAATTGGTCGGGTTGAAATTGTCCTGTTTTTCCAGACAAGACATACCTAGGCAATTTTCCATTTGTCAGGCAGATTCCAGTGTTGCAGCTGTATTGGATCAACTTGGCTAGGGATGCAGCTAGTTCTGGAGCACAAGTGTTCAGTACTACAGCCAGGACACTGTTTACGAGCAGGTCTTTGTTTTATCCAGTGCCTTTAGTTGTTTCTTGATATCATGTGGAGTGAATCGAATTGACTGGCATCTATGTTGGCGAGGGCCTCAGAAGGGGGCCAAGATGGACCATACACTCGGTACTTCTGGCTGAAGATGACAGGAAATGCTTTAGTCTCATCTTTTGCACTGATGTGCTGAGCTCTGCCATCCTGAGGATGGGGATATCCATGGAACCTCCTCCTCTCTGGTTGTTTAATTGTCCACCACCATTTACAACTGGATAAGGCAGGGCTGCATCACTCCATTCTGATCCATTGGTTTGCTCCATCTATAGCATGCTGCTTCTACTGTTTAGTGTGCAGGTGTTGTTGCTTCACCAGATTGGCACCATTTTTAGGTACACCTAGTGCTGCTCCTAACATGCTTTTCTATACTCATTATTGAACCAGATTAGCCTTTGGCTTCGTGGTAATGGTAATCTGAGGGATATGCTAAGCATGAGGTTAAAGATTGTGGTCGAATACAATTCTGCTGTTGCAGATGGTCCACAGTGCCTCATGGATGCCCGGTTTGCACTGTTAGATCTATTCTGATCTACCCTATTTAGCACAGTGGTAGTGCCACACAACATGATGGAAAGTTCAGTGTGAAGATAGGATTTTGTTTCCACTGGAACTGTGCAGCGGACACTGATACCAATACAGTAAAGCAGATATACCTATGACAGGTAGATGGGTGAGAATGAGGAAGAGTAGGTTTTTCCCCGGTGATTCTCTCACCCACCTGTTGCAGATCCAGTCTGACAGATAAATCAGCCAAGGCTCAAGCAATTTGGTCAGTAGCACTGCTTGCAAGCCATTCTTGGTGAGTATATTCTGTGCACTTGCTACCCACCCTCTGTGCTTCTTAAAGTAGTGTTCAACTTGGGGAAGTTTAATGCATCATGTGAAGGAGGGTGTTTGGTGGTAATCAGCAGATTTCCTTTCCCCGTTTGACCTGATGCCTTTGACTTCAGATCTTGTGATGTCTAATAATAAGTACTCCTGACTGTCTGCCATCACCTTTGGCTGTTGTGTCTTGACAGTCCATCAGGACATGCTTGGGAATGTTGATGGAAGGAGGCTGTGATGTTGGATGAAAGGTATGATTCTGTGAGTATGACTACATCAGGCTGTTGCTCGATGAATGTTGTGGGACAGCTCTTCCAATTTTAGCACTAAGTTCCCAGATGTTAGTGAGGTGGTCTTTGCTGAGTCCAATGAGCTGGGTGTGCATTTGCCACGTCTGTTGCTTAAGTCAATGTTGGGTGGTTCATCTGGTTTTATTAATATAGTTATATCAATCTGCTACACAAGACTGGAGTTATATCACAGTTGTGTTATGTTCATCTCAGAGGGCAGTC
The DNA here is from genome assembly GCF_017639515.1 of Carcharodon carcharias. Taxonomy (NCBI): domain Eukaryota; kingdom Metazoa; phylum Chordata; class Chondrichthyes; order Lamniformes; family Lamnidae; genus Carcharodon; species Carcharodon carcharias. Next base: position 47,781,183 of record NC_054471.1, on the reverse strand, counting down.
AACCACATTGTTCCAAGTCTGGAGTCACATGTAGGGCAACTACAGATCTCCGTCCCTAAAGTGAACCAGATGGAATTTTACGACAATCCAGTAATTTACCATTAAAGACACCGGCTTTATATTCCAGATTTATTTAATTAACTGAATTTAAATTCCCAGGCTGCGTTGGCAGGATTTCAATTCAACTTTCATAAAGAGAGAACACATGTTGAAACACATGAAAATTTAGGAATACAGGATAAGGGTTCTTGGTTACAAACTCCGAGTCACAATTATCTTTAACTGGATATCAGCTACCAAGATCCCTGAATCTTAGATTATGCAAAGATTGCTGTGGATGTAATAAGCCCATGAGGCTATCCAGCCACAATCTAAAAATTGTTTCATTTATTGGAATGACCAAGGGTAACTTGTAAGACCACATGGTACTACTGGCCTCCCTGACATTTTGCCTTCAGCCAACGTCAAGGAAGACCTGGCTATTCGGCCTATGGGACATTCCTCTTCAGAATTGCTGTGGTACTTATTTGAACAAAAGAAAACACTGTGCCCTGAAAGCACTGCACTAACAACTTTGTTTGCAAAGTTCCTTTAAGAAACCTCAGCTTAAAGGCAGACAAAACAATTGGCTTTCATGTGCTGGTAAAAAAAAAAGTTGCGAAAAAGATTTATAATATATCATATCAACCTTAATGCCATCAGTACATTGGCTGTTGGAATATAAATGTAAAAATACTCAAACTTTGCATGTGGCACATAAGTAATTCTTATCCACTTGTAAAGTTACATACTATACAACAATAAGCCAGCCAGAGAAACCTTTCAAATGATGTGCATAAAATCAATCCCAATCACTTAGAGCAGTACAGCCTCCAGGGGAATTAACAGGACAATTTCCCAATCATCTCTATTCTGGCCAGGACATAAGTATCACTCTATGCAGCTAAACGTTTTCTACAATTAACCAGGAAGACAACTGTAGGACCATACCCTATAATACAACTAGAGGACCTGAGGTTTGTGAAAATTAGTCCTTTAAATCTTAAGTGAGGCAGTACATTTTGGTAGGAAGAATAGGTTGGGAACAGGGGTTGGGGTTACTTATTACTTGGAAGGTGCAAGTCTAGGTGGGCTTGTGGAACAAAGGCATCTCTGAGTGCACTTACACCAATCACAAAGGTTAATAAGCAAACTAAGCATTAGGTTTTATTTCTAGAGAGATAGAATTGAAAAGTAAAGAAGCTACGCTAAATCAGCACTGAACCTTGGTTAGACCTCATTTAAGAGGTCTGCATGCAGTTCTGGTTGCCATATTATAAAAATGATATACAGGCACTGGAGAGGGTACAAAGAAGATTTACAACCAGAAATGTGTGGGTTTACATATCAGGAAAGAATTAACAGGTTGGATCAATTTTTTCTTGAAAAGGGAAGACTGATGGGTGAACTAACCGAGGTCTTTAAAATTATGGGAAGTTTTGTTAGAATGGATAAAAAAAAATGTTTCCTCTTGGAGAAGTGCATAGCTAGAGGCCATCAATATAAGAATCACCAAGAAATCCAATAGGGAATTCAGAAGATACTTCCTTATGCAAAAAGTGTCGAGAATGTGGAACTTGCTACACGGACTGGGTGAAGTGAATAGCATAGATGCAGTTAAGTGGAAACGGAACATGCATTTGAGGAAAAATGAAATAGAGGGTTGTAATGATAGATTTAGATGAGGAAAGATGGGAGGAGGCTCAAGCGGAGCATAAACACTGGTATACACTGGTTGAACCAAATGGCCCTAAGTAATGTGACGTACATATAAGGGAGATGGTAGCATAGTGGTAATGTTGCTGGACTAGTAATCCAGAGAGCCAGGCTGTTGACCTGGGAACATGAATTCAAATTCTACCATGGTGTCAGCTGGTAGAATTTGAATTCAGTTAATAAATCTGGAATATAAAGCTAGTCTCAGTAATAGTGACCACAAAACTATCAATTGTTGTAAAGACTCACCTGGTTCGCAAACGAACAAATGCCCTTTAGGGAAGGAAATCTGTCATAGCAATGTGGTTGACTCTTAACTGCCTTTTGAAATGACCTAGCAAGCAATTAAGGATGGGCAGCAAATGCTTAGAAAATCAAAAGGCAAACACAGTCCAGGGCATCAATTAGTGAGTCAAAACCACATTGTTTCTGAACCAGCTCCAGAACTTGAAAACTTACAAATTCTACCTCCCAAAACTAACTGTTTCTCATTGGATTATTATATAATTGTCACTTCCTTAAAACACACGAAAGAACTTCTGCCAGGTAGCGAGGTTTGGTAAAGTGAACTGTATGTGTGGCTCTGCTTAGTGATGCCCAAAAAGACTGCACCATCTTCAACTGCAGCTCTCCAAAACAAAATGTGATGTTATTATACCAACATGATATCAAGGATTCATAAATTACACCATTAAAAAGTTTGAAGCAAACATGACTGATCTTTGCTGGATGGACCATCCAAAATAAGAACAGTGAAAGACTATTGCCTCTTCTTACAAAAAAGTAAACCAACTCAACTCAAGCATGTTGGAAAAACACCAAAACAAAACAGACAGAAATGGCTGCTCAAATCTCATCCCTGCCATCCAAGCAAAGATGTTCAAATGTGACAGAGGTTCAGAAGGTTGACACCTCGCCAATTCAAGGAGCATACCAAATCAGCAAATTCCACCATTCACCAGCATATCCGGGTCTTACAGATATTGTTATTAGCATGTAAAATTCGTCCATCTTCCAGGACAAGAGGTGACTGTGCAAATAGCAAATAATTGGTAAGGTTGGAATCATAGATGGGTATAAGCCAAAATAGTTTAGCCAAGTTTAACATTAAAGGGAGCAATAGAAAAGCATTTAAATGTGAAAAATCAAAAAGGTCAGCTGGTTTTTTTTTATGTAATTATTTATATAACTATAATTTATATAACTATAAGTGCAATGGGTTATATTGGGGCTTGAAAGCAAGATTCACTGTTAATAAAC